>NC_135819.1:13941965-14024633 GCF_964213995.1 Mustelus asterias | reverse complement strand
GCCTGGATGGGTGCGGCTCCAACAACACTCAAGGAGCTCGCCACCATCTAGGACAAAGCAGCCCCGCTTGATTGGCACCACATCCACAAACATCCACTACCTCTGCCACTGACGCTCAGTAGCAGCAGTGTGTACTATCTCAAGATGCACTGCAGCAACTCACCAAAGATCCTTAGACAGCACCTTCCAAACCCACGACCGCTTCCATCTAGAAGGACAAGGGCAGCAGATACATGGGGAACACCACCACCTGCAAGTTCCCCTCCAAGCCACTCCCCATCCTGACTTGGAAATATATCGGCTGTTCCTTCGCAGTCGCTGGGTCAAAATCCTGGAATTCCCTCCCTAACGGCATTGTGGGTCAACCCACAGCACGCGGACTGCAGCGATTCAAGAAGGCAGCTCACCACCACCTTCTCAAGGGGCAACTAGGGATGGGCAATAAATGCTGGGTTAGCCAGCAACGCCCATGTCCCACGAATGAATAAAAAAAGATGATGGTCACCACAGGTTTGTCGACAGGCACGCCAACCCTCCAAGATGGGCCTGGCATCTCCAGGGATGGAAAATTAATCTCCAGGGCACTGCTATTTGCAACCCTGGAGAACAATCATCAGGACATTAACAATTATGTTTTAAAAAACATTTTCATAGAATCATGGAATTTTACAACACAGAAGGTGGTACAGTGGTTAGCGCTGCTGCATCACAGTGCCAGGGACCCGGGTTCGATTCCGGCCTCGGGTCACTGTCTGTGTGGAGTTTGCACGTTTTCCCCGTGCCTGCGTGGGTTTCCTCCGGGTGCTCCGGTTTCAGCCCACAGTTTAAAGATGTGCGGGTTAGGTGGATTGGCCATGATAAATTGCCCCTAGTGTCAGGGGGATTAGCAGGGTAAATGTGTGGGGTTACGGGAATAAGGCCTGGTGGGATTGTGGTCAGAACAGACTCAATGGGCCGAATGGCCTGCTTCTGTACTGTAGGGATTCTATGATCCTCTGAGAAGATGCCTGTTGCCTCGCCAAGCAAGGGACCCGGGTTCGATTCCCAGCTTGGGTCACTGTCTGTGCGGAGTCTGCACGTTCTCCCCATGTCTGCGTGGGTTTCCTCCAGGTGCTCCGGTTTCCTCCCACAGTCCGATAGGCATACTAGTTAGGTGAATTGGCCAATGCTAGACTGCCCGTTAGTGTCGGGGGATAAGCAGGGTAAATACGTAGGGTTCCGGGGATAGGGCCTGGGTGGGATTTTGGTTTCCTCCCACAGTCCAAAAGACATGCAGGTTAGGTGCATTGGCCGTGCTAAATTCTCCTCGGTGTACCCGAACAGGCGCCAGAGTGTGGCGACTAGGGAGTTTTCATGGTAACTTCATCGCAGTGTTAATGTAAGCCTTACGCGTGATACTAATAATAAGTAAATAAAGTTATTGGAAAAATCCCCTAGTCGCGTCTACGTGGGTGGACCAGGTCAGGTTATTGGTGAATTTACAATGTTAGCAAATTTTATCGGCTTAACAACACTAGGCGAGGAAATCACTCGCAAATGCCACTCTGCAGGGTAAACCAGAGTGTGTGGAACTAACATCAAGCCAGCATTCCGAACCAAGGGTTATGTCATTCCGATGCTGCATTCCCCCTCTGTTTACAAACTCCCCAGCACGAACATCATTGCTACAGTTTCCCACACTGCAAACTGGCACTCACCCAACTGGTTTTGACTTCAAGTGTCGCTTGAGAACCGACTACGAAGACACCGACATCTGTTTCGCTTTCCTGGGCCTTTGGTGGTGGGGTGTTGGATGAATGCTGCTTTGGAGTGAGGGCGAATGTCGTTTTGTGCCTATCTAGACCAACGTGTGGCCTTACGAAGGGCTTTTACTTGCTGGACAACACACAGCGCGTCTGGCAACATCTATGGGAATAGACACCAGAGGTAACCTTCTGGGAAACCACCTCTCCACCCCCACACCCACCTCCGATCTTTCATCTGACGTATATAAAGGGAAACTGTTTATACCAGCAGGACAGCCAGTAACCCAGAGCAGACAGATTTCGGGCAATGGGCAAACTCACCAGAACAGAGATGGAGATGGATTTTATTAATGTAGTGAGTTGTCATCATGTGGGCGGCACGGTGGCACGGTGGTTAGCACTGCTGCCTCCCAGCGCCAAGAACCTGGGTTCGATTCCTGGCTTGGGTCACTGCCTGTGTGGAGTCTGCACGTTCTCCCCGTGTCTGCGTGGGTTTCCTCTGGTTTCCTCCCACAGTCCTAAAGACGTGCTGTTAGGTGCTTTGGCCGTGCTAAATTCACCCTCAGTGTACCCGAACAGGTGCCGGAGTGTGGCGACTAGGGGGATTTTCACAGTAACTTCATTGCAGTGTTAATGTAAGCCGACTTGTGACACTAATAACAAAACTAATATGTGATCTGAAAGGACGGGGGGAGGAAAAGCCACTTTCAAAAGCTAATTGGATAAATATTCAAAATACAAAACCAATTAGGGAGCTGAGGGGAAGGAACTGGCAGATAGGGGCCGGGATGGATTAACGGGATAATTCTCCCAAAGAACCTGAACTGACAAAGATGGGTTGAATGGCCATCTATGTTGTATTCTTCTACGATTTGGTTGAAGAACTCTGTTTCCTTATGCGAACATAAGAGTAGCAGGAGTAGGCCATTTGGCCCATCAAGCCTGCCCCGCCAGTCAATAAGGTCATGACTGAATGTATCTTCAACTCCCCATTCCTACCTTTCACCCCCTTGTAAACCAAGAAACTATCTAGCACTGCCTTCTGATTCTTCAAATATTCTCCTTACACCGCCAGAGTTCCAAAGTGGAATGTGGGCCATCTGTGAGCAATTGATTTGATTTATTATTATCACATGTATTAGCATACAGTGAAAAGTATTGTTTCTTGTGCACTATACAGACAAAACATACCGTTCATAGAGAAGGAAAGGAGAGAGTGCAGAATGTAGTGTTACAGTCATAGCTAGGGTGTAGAGAAAGATCAACTTAATGTGAGGTAGGTCCATTCAAAAGTCTGACAGCAGCAGGGAAGAAGCTGTTTTTGAGTCGGTTGGTACGTGACCTCAGACTTTTGTATCTTTTTCCCGATGGAAGAAGGTGGAAGAGAGAATGTCCGGGGTGCGTGGGGTCCTTAATTATGCTGGCTGCTTTGCCGAGGCAGCAGGAAGTGTAGACAGAGTCAATGGATGGGAGGCTGGTTTGCGTGATGGATTGGGCTACATTCATGACCTTTTGTAGTTTCTTGCGGTCTTGGGCAGAGCAGGAGCCATACCAAGCTGTGATACAACCAGAAAGAATGCTTTCTATGGTGCATCTGTAAAAGTTGGTGGGAGTTGGTGAGAATTGGGACTAGCTTAGTGGTAAAAACTGGGCAGCATGGGCAAGTTGGGCTGAAGGGCCTGTTTCCATGCTTTAAACCTCAATGGTTCTATGGCTCAATACTCTCCGAGAGAAAAATATTCTCCTCATGTATGTCTTAAATAGATGACCCCTTATTTTTAAACAGCGACCCCGAGTTCTAGATTCTCCCACAGTGGAAATATCGTCTCTGTATCCACCCTGTCAAGACCCCCTCCGGAACCTATATGCTTCAATTCAGTTGCCTCTGAGTCTTCTAGATTCCTTCTTGTATCATGTTAAGAAGGAAAATAAAGATGCATTTATCTAGTGCCATTCACTTGCTATTTCACGATGTCTCAAAATAGCAATAGAATACTCCTGAAATGTCGCCATTTTACTAATGTAACACAGCAAGCTTCGGCAAACTGCACCATGATAGTGAGCCCATAACCTGTTTTACAGATGTTGTTTCAAGGATAAGTATTAAGTTTAAGGTTTATTTATTAGCGTCACAAGTCAGCTTACATTAACACCGCAATGAAGTCACTGTGAAAATCCCCTAGTCGCCACACTCCGGCGCCTGTTCGGGTAACACTGAGGAAGAATTTAGCACGGCCAATGCACCCTAACCAGCACATCTTTCGAACTGTGGGAGGAAACCGGAGCACCCAGAGGAAACCCACGCAGACATGGGGAGAATGTGCAAACTCCGCACAGACAGTGACTCAAGCCGGGAATCGAACCCGTGTCCCTCGACGTGTGAGGCAGCAGTGCTAACCACTGTGCCACATTGCCAGTTAGGGGTGGTGAGGTTGGGGGGGGGGGGGGGGGGGGGGGGGGAGGGGGGGGGGCTGGAGACAAACAGCGACACCCACGTCCCGCGAATGAATAAAACAAAATGGCTCCTGAAAGAGTTCAGCATTCCCGCAGCCTGGAGAGGGACAGTCAGTTGGGAATTTTGTGCTGTAATGATTCGGAACCCAGGAATCTTTGGATCCGGACTAACTTTCTCCCTATACCTTGGTGGGACACCCTGGTAGTTGATTCATTATTTCATAGGGAGAGGAATTCTCAGAATTTTCTCCTGGAATTCACAGTACATTAGCTGTTATCAACTGAGGAGCATCATGATAAACCGTGTGTGTTGCTGTCTCTCTCTAAGAGAGCCCCTCTGTCTATTTGTATGGTTATCTCTGACTTCTTCTTCATTCACTTTTCAGACCCAGGCACTCCCTTTTTCCTGTCTGCCAACCAATTCTCCACCCATGCCAATATATTATCCCCAATTCCATGCAGTTTAATTTTGCGCATTAACCCACTCACACTGGGGCGGCACGATGGCACAATGGTTAGCACCGCTGCCTCACAGCGCCAGGGACCCGGGTTTGATTCCAGCCTCGGGTCACTGTCTGTGTGGAGTCTGCACGTTCTCCCCCGTGTCTGCGTGGGTTTCCTCCGGGTGCTCCAGTTTCCTCCCACAGTCCAAAGTTGTGTGGGTTAGGTGGATTGGCCATGTTGACCGTGTGTCAGGGGGATTAGCAGGGTAAATATGTGGGGTTACGGGGATAGGGCCTGGGTGGGATTGTGGTTGGTGCAGACTCGATGGGCCAAATGGCCTCCTTCTGCACTGCAGGGATTCTATGATTCATTTGTTTTTCAGACCCTTTTTTTTAGACGGGAAGACACAAAGATGCAATCAGTGCCGTGTTACGGAATTAATTTTCAATTGGTGTTTTGTCAAAAATGCACAAGATTGATGCAAGACAGAGCGGCATTGTGAGAGTTTACGCGCAGACTCTTGCTGCTGTACCAGTCTACCACCCACCCCCCGAGGCTCTGCCATGACGTGGTCCAAGCTACATGGCCCATCTTTCACAAGAGGGAAACCGGATAGTGCGAGCGGGACCGTGGCTCAATGCTGAGGTGTTGCCTCCAGCTGTCGGAACTCACAAAGAGCTTTCATAATTTATCACTTATTGCTGGGAGACAATTAGTTTGCTCTTGGCAGCTGGGTGGCAGCCCTGTTGGCTTCTGTTGTTTCACATTGCAAGTTTGTTCTATTCATTGAATCTTGTTCCCCTTTGTCCGAGCAACAGAGACTGGAATTTCCTCGCCAAGCCTCTTGGCTTCTCCCTCTCGCTCTCTCTCACCCTCTCCCAGGTTCTTTGAGGCAGATCTCTGTTAAGCGACACGGTGGCACAGTGGTTAGCACTGCTGCCTCACAGCGCCAGGGATCCAGGTTCAAGTCCGGCCTCAGGTGACTGTCATAGATCATGGAATCATAAATTCCCTACAGTGCAGAAGGAGGCCATTCGGCCCATCGAGTCTGCACCGACTCTCTGATTGAGTATCTTACCCAGGCCCCTCGCCTGCCCTATCCCCATGACCTCACTGTGTGGAGTTTGCACCTTCTCCCCGTGTCTGCGTGGGTTTCCTCCGGGTACTCCGGTTTCTTCCCACTCTCCAATAAGCTTCCAACTCCAATCATCTAAACTCTCAAAGCCCACTTGGGTGCGGTACATGGTACAGCCAGGGTCAACATAGGAGCAGGAATAAGCAGACCGCTCCCTTGAGTCTGTTCCAGCCTTGAATGAGATCATTGCTATTCTGTACTCCATTTGCATCCTCCCCTCCCCAACACACTTTGATTCACGTGCTTCAACTTTTAAAAGTTTTATCGATAGTTTTCGAGAGAAGAGAGATAAAAATTGCTAAGAACACCAGGGTGGCACTGTGGCACAGTGGTTAGCCCTGGGTCCGATTCCAGCCTTGGGTGACTGTGTGGAGTTTGCATGTTCTCCGCGGTGTCTGCGTGAATTTCCCCTGGGCGTTCCGGTTTCCTCTGACATTCCAAAGATGTGTAGGTTAGGTGGATTGGCCATGCTAAATTGCCTCTTAGTGTCCAAAGATGTACAGGTTAGGTGGATTGGCCATGCTAAATTGCCCCTTGGTATCCAAAGATGTGCAGGTTAGGTGGATTGGCCATGCTAAATTGCCTCTTAGTGTCCAAAGATGTACAGGTTAGGTGGATTGGCCATGCTAAATTGCCTCTTAGTGTCCAAAGATGTACAGGTTAGGTGGATTGGCCATGCTAAGTTGCCCCTTAGTGTCCAAAGATGTACAGGTTAGGTGGATTGGCCATGGTAAATTGTCCCTTAATGTCCAAAGACGTGCAGGTTAGGTGGATTGGCCACGCTAAATTGCCCCATCGTGTCCAAAGATGTGCAGGTTAGGGGGATTAGTGGTGTAAATGTGTGAGGTTACAGGGATAGGGCAGGAGAAAGGGATTGGGTACGATAATCTGGGGCGGAATTTCCCTGTCTTGCCCTCCATGGGAATTGTAGCGGGTGGCGGGGGTGTGGGGGTGGGGGGTCGGATTGTGCAAAGGTCCGTTGACCTCGGGTGGGATTTTCCGGTTTTGGGGCGAGCGCAGCCGGAAAATCCCGCCCTCTGTCAGAGAGTCAGTGCCGACTCAATAGAACAAATGGCCTCCTTCTGCACTGTAGGAATCCTATGGTCCTATGGATTGAGCTTTTAGGAACCTGCTGTCTCTTTACACAGCTCTGAACGCAGTGCAATTGAGAAACCACCGTGGAATATTTTACTACATAAAAGGTGCTATCTAAATTCCAGTTGAGGTGCAAGTGTCCTGATCAACAACAACCTGTCCTGGTCCTCCCATGCCGACACTATCGTTAAGAAAGCCCAACAACTTTCTTGTAAGACTAAGGAAATTCGGCATGTCCGCTATGACTCTCACCAACTTTTACAGATGCACCATAGAAAGCATCCTTTCTGGTTGTATCACAGCTTGGTATGGCTCCTGCTCTGCCCAAGACCGCAAGAAACTACAAAAGGTCGTGTATGTAGCCCAATCCATCACTCAAACCAGCCTCCCATCCATTGACTCTGTCTACACTTCCCGCTGCCCTGGCAAAGCAGCCAGCATAATTAAGGATCCCACGCATCCCGGACATTCTCTCCTCCACCTTCTTCCCTTGGGAAAAAGATACAAAAGTCTGAGGTCACGTACCAACCGACTCAAGAACAGCTTCTTCCCTGCTGCCGTCAGACTTTTGAATGGACCTACCTCGCATTAAGTTGATCTTTCTCTACACCCTAGCCATGACTGTAACACTACATTCTGCACTCTCTCCTTTCCTTCTCTATGAATGGTATGCTTTGTATAGCGTGCAAGAAACAATACTTTTCACTGTATCCCAATACATGTGACAATAATAAATCAAATAGAATCAAATCAGGCTGAATGGCCTGCTCCTGTTTCTATGCCCTGACATCATCCTGACTCTTCTTACCAATGTTTGGAATGTCCTCTACACTTTCTTTGAAGATCACTGCCTCAGTAGTAGAGTGTGGTGGATATGGTGCTAGCTTTGCCAACTTCCGTTTGATGTATTCTGAGAGGCTTCATTGCGGTCCCCAAATCCTCACTCCAGTCGAACCTTTCTTCACATCTCCCGATATTTTTCCAACTAATGGATAAAAGTGCTTGAAGCAAACGGGAACGAAACTGGGCTGAATGCTGTAGTGTCTAGATGAATCTTTAATTCCTCAAGATGCTAAGAGAATCCCACCAACCATGTGTGGCATTTACCTGCCAGACTCATGGCTCAGGCCCTGGACTGTTCCCATTTAAACATAGAAAATAGGAGGTGTAGGCCATTCGGCCTTTCGAGCCTGCTCTGCCATTCAATATGATCATGGCTGATCCTCTATCTCAGTGTCATACGCCGGCGCTCTCCCAATCCCCTTGATGCCTTTAGAGTCTAGAAGTTATTTTTTTATTCATTCATGGGTCATGGGCGTCGCTGGCTGGGCCAGCATTTATTACTCATCCCTAGTTGCCCAAGAGCAGTTGAGAGTCAACCACATTGCTGTGGCTCTGGAGTCACATGTAGGCCAGACCAGGTAAGGACGGCAGATTTCCTTCCCTAAAGGACATTAGTGAACCAGATGGGTTTTTCCGACAATGGTTTCACAGTCATCAGTAGATTCTTAATTCCAGATATTTTTATTGAATTCAAATTTCGCTATCTGCCCTGGAGGGATTCGAACCCGGGTCCCCAGAACGTTAGCTGAGTTTCTGGATTAATGTTCTAGCGATAATACCACTAGGCCATCTACTTCCTTCTTGAATATATTCAGTGACTTGGCCTCCACAGTCTTCTGTAGTAGAGAATTCCACGGGTTCCTTGAGAGAAGAAGTTTCTCCTCATCTCAGTCCTAAATAGGCCACATGTATCCTGAGACTATGGCCCTTTGTTCTAGATCCCCCAATGAGAAGAGACATCATCCCTGTATCCAATCTGTCCAGCCCTGTCAGAATTTTATACCTTCAATGATATCCCCTCTCATCCTTTGAAACTCCAGTGAATACAAACCTAGTTGACCCAATCTCTCCTCATATGACAATCTTGCCACCCCAGGAATCAGTCTGGTGAACCCTCGCTGCATTCCCTCTCTGGCAAGTATAGCCTTTCTCAGTCTTTACACACATCCACTCTATCCAGGCCTCGCAGTATCCTGTAAGTTTCAATAAGATTCCCCCTCATCCTTCTAAACTCCAATGAGTACAGACCCAGAGTCCTCAACCGTTCCTCATACGACAAGCTCTTCATTCCAGGGATCATTCTTTAATTTTAATTTTGCACATTATCAACCTGTGTGGGACTTTTTCAGAAGCTTTCTGAGAATCCAGATGTGGGGGGAGAAGGGTCAGAGAGTTCTGGACGATGTCTTTATCCTTCTTTGCTGAATTCTAAACTGCTCCCAATCCTCAGGCTTGCTACTTTTGGCAACTTTATCCGACTTCTCTTTGGATCTGAAACGATCCTAAATTTCTTTTGTTAGCCATGGTTGAGCTAACTTTTCCAGTTGTGTTTTAGTGACAAATGTCTTCTGAATTATCAGTCAAGATCATGTGATGATCTCTTGTCAGGGCAGTGGACTCTCGCGCTGCAACTGGCTTCGATGTTTCTGGGTAAGGGTGAGGAAATATCCAGGTGGTCACTCAGCACGCCCACCCTGGTAAACCCATGTTTAGAAGAATGAGGGTGAACCCCATAGAACCCCATAGAAATCTATAAAGTTCTAACAGGGCGAGACAGGGTAGATGCAGGAAGGATGTTCCCGATGGTGTGGATATCCAAAACAAGGCATTGGTGAGGCCGCACCTGGAGTATTGTGCACAGTTTTGGTCCTTGTATTTGAGGAAAGATGTAGTGGCATTGGAGGCAGTTCAGAGGAGGTTCACTAGATTGATTCCAGAGATGAGGGGTTTGTCGTATGAAGAGAGAGATTGAACAGTTTAGGCCGATACTCTCTGGAATTTAGAAGAATGAGGGGAGATCAAATTGAGGTATACAAGATGATAAAAGGTATGGATAAAGTAGACGTGGAGCGGATGCTTCCTCTTGTGGGGCATTCTAGGACGAGAGATCACGGTCTTAGGATAAGGGGCAACAAATTTAAAACAGAGTTGAGGAGAAACTACTTCTCCCGAAGAGTTGTGAATCTGTGGAATTCGCTGCCCCAAAGTGCGGTGGGTGCTGGGACAGTGAGTAAATTTAAGGAGGAGTTAGACAGATTTTTAATCGGTAATGGGTTGAAGGGTTATGGGGAGAAGGCAGGAAAATGGGGATGAGGAGCATATCAGCCATGATCGAATGGCGGAGCAGACTCGATGGGCTGAATGGCCTAATTCTGCTCCTATATCTTATGAACTATGAACTTATGAGCCAGGGGTCACAGTGTGAGGATACAGGATAGACCGTTTAGGACAGAGATGAGGAGACATTTCTTCACTCAGAGAGTGGTGAGCCTGTGGAATTCGTTACCACAGGAAGTAGTTGAGGCCAAACCACTGAATATTTTCAATAAGCAGTTTGATAAGTACTTGAGGAAAAGGGGATCAAAGGATATGGAGTGAAGGTGGGATCAGGCTATTTTCATTTATTCATTATACATGGGTGTCGCTGGCTAGGCCAGCATTTATTGCCCATCCCTAGTTGCCCTTGAACTGAGTGGCTCACTTGGCCATTTCAGAGGGCAGTTAAGAGCCAATCACATTGCTGTGGTTCTGGAGTCACATGTAGGCCAGACCGGGTAAGGATGGCAGATTTCCTTCCCTAAAGGAACATTAGTGAGTTCAATGATCAGCCATGATCATAATGAATGGCGGAGCAGGCACGGAATGGCCTTTTCCTGCTGCAGTTTTGTATGTTTCTATGACTCTTAACCTGCCCTCTGAAATGTCTGAGCGATCCACAGAGTTGTGTATGGCTCACCACCCGAAATGCAGGATGGGCAATAAAGGCTCACCTTGCCACTGATGTTCAGATCCCAAGAACAAGTGTTATAAAAATCGGATATGTATTGAACAGTCTAAATATATTGAAACTGGGCCAACACGGCACTATATGTGTTTGCAGGGAAAATTCCATGTAAATCACTTTGTATCTATAATAAAAACTGCACACACACACTCTCAAATACAGACACTCGTGTGCACACACACTCTCACACACATACACACACATGCGTACACACATACACACGCATGTGCATATGCACACATACACTCATACATACACACATATACACAGACACGCAAACACACACATATATACACACACATACACACAAACACACACATGCATGTGCACACACACACACATGCATGTGCGCACACACACACATACACACACATATAGACAGACATACGCACACACATACACTCACACACATACACACACTCACACATATATAGACACACACACACTCATACACTCACACTCACACACACACACTCACACACACTCACACACACACACTCACACACCCACACTCACACCCACACACACACACACACTCACACACACACTCACACTCACACACATACACACACACACACTCATACACACACACACACTCACACACACACACACACATACACACTCACACACACACTCACACACACATACACACTCACACACATACACACACACACTCACACACACACTAACCAACCAGCTCATTTCCCTTCCCCTATCAGAGCAGGTTGCTGGCTGCTGCTGTCAAGGTATCTTTTAAACCTCCCAGCTAATCATTTAAACTTTAACTGGCAGTCACGTCAGTCGTTGTGACCTCATGTTCACAGTTGGGGGGGAGGGGGGGGGGGGAAGAGCACAGACGAACTAACTGGCTGCTCGTCATCCCCCAGTAGACGTCCGTTCGCAGTAGGGATTCAGCTCGTTGCCATGGACATCTCGACAAGCCGGTCGATAAATACGCCAGCAGCTCGGTTCACTGGCTCGGAGACCTTCTGGAGAATGTGTGGAAAGCCTGCGTCTGTGCGGCAAGACACAATGCAGTGACGTAAATCTCGGCTGAAGCATACCATCACTTCGTTTGCACGTGACATCACTGGGACAAAAATAATAAGAGAGGAATAATTACTGTAATCACAATTCCTGCTTCCTGTAGCCTCGCCGTTGAAGCCACTACCAATTGCACAATGTTCTCTTGTTCTTCCTCTACCACTTCCTCCAGCGCTGCGACTGCACTGTGAGATCATAAGAAATAAGAGGAGGAGTAGGCCATTCGGCCCCTCGAGCCTGCTCCCTCATTCGACTAAGATCGTGGCTGATCTGATTGTGGTCTCAGCTCCTCTTTCCTGCCTCACTCCCACAACACTCGACTCCTCTGTAGGTCTGTTGAACTCAGCCTTGAGTATCATAGAATCTCTACAGTGCAGAAGGAGGCCATTTGGCCCATCTCGTCTGTACCGAACACAATCCCACCTGAAGCCTATTCCTGTAACCCCCACATATTTACCCTTGCTGGTCCCCTGACACCAATTTAGTATGGCTAATCAGCCCAACCAGCACATCCTTGGACTGTGGGAGAACATAAGAACTGGGAGCAGGAATAGGCCATCTGGCCCCTCGAGCCTGCTCCGCCATTCAATAAGATCATGGCTGATCATTTTGTTGGCTCAGTCCCACTTACCCGCCCGCTCACATAAGGACATAAGAACTAGGAAAGCGGAGCTCCTGGAGGAAACCCACGCAGACACGGGGAGAACATGCAGACTCCACACAGACTGACACCGAGGCCGGAATCGAACCCAGGTCCCTGGCGCTGTGAGGCAGCAGTGCTAACTGATGCGCTATCAATAAGGCGAAAGACTACCTGTGTGCCAATACAAGTGTAGGCTTTTATTCACAACAGAATCAGGAGCAGATCCCAACAATAACCAACCTGGACTGAACAAGGGGGAGGAGACAGCCACCTTTATACTAGGTGCCGAGGGGAGGAACCGAACCGGGAGGGGATGTGTCCAGGCATGACAAACACACAACGGTGGTCCATATAGGACAAAGGCACAACTGAGGTCCACCACACTAACCACTGTGCCACCCGTGGAATATATTCCATGACCCAGCCCCGTCTCTCAGGGAAGAGAATTCCATCTGAGAGAAGACATCTCTCCTTATCTCTTCCTCAAATGGGAGATTTTCAAACTGCCCCCTAATTCTAGATTCCCCAACTAGTGAATGAACTGTCAATATAGTTCAAAGCATTGATTGAATGCCGTGAAATTTCACTTTTTAAACATTTTTGTTTTTATTAATGGGGGTGGCACGGTGGCACAGTGGTTAGCACTGCTGCCTCACAGTGCCAGGGACCCGGGTTCGATTCCCGGCTTGGGTCACTGTCTGTGTGGAGTTTGCACATTCTCCCCGTGTCTGCGTGGGTTTCCTCCGGGTGATCCGGTTTCCTCCGAAAGAAGCTTGACACCATCCAGCCCGCCTGATTGGCATTCCATCCACAAACATTCACTCCCTCAACCACCGACGCACAGTAGCATCCACAAGATGCACTGCAGCAACTCACCGAGGCCTCTAAGGCAGCACCTTCCAAACCCATGACTGCTACCATCTAGAGGGCAGCAGACAGAAACTTCCGCCACCTGGAATTTCCCTCTTAGCCACTCACCATCCTGACTTGGAAATATATCGGCCGTTCCTTCACTGCTCCGAGTAGTAGGCCATCTGGAACTCTCTCCCTACCAGCACTGTGGGTGTACCTACACCATAGGGACTGCAGCGGTTCAAGAAGGCAGCTCACCACCACCTTCTCAAGGGGCAATTAGGGATGGGCAATAAATACTGGGCCTAGCCAGGGAAGCACACACCCCCTGAATGAATAAAGTATAAATCCTGCTGACTACGATGTTCTCATTGTTGGTCTGGTACCGAGATACATGTAGAGACCAGAAAGATTCCAGGTTCAATGCCTGGTTGGTGCCAACACGCTGGTCTCAATCTGTAATCTGATAGACCAAAGACCAAGGGTGCCCAAGACCACAAGAAACTACAAAAGGTCGTGAATGAAGCCCAATCCATCACGCAAACCAGCCTCCCATCCATTGACTCTGTCTACACTTCCCGCTGCCTCAGCAAAGCAGCCAGCATAATTAAGGACCCCACGCACCCCAGACATTCTCTCTTCCACCTTCTTCCGTTGGGAAAAAGATACAAAAGTCTGAGGTCACGCACCAACCGACTCAAGAACAGCTTTTGCCCTGCTGTCATCAGACTTTTGAATGGACCTACCTTGCATTAAGTTGATCTTTCTCCACACCCTAGCTATGACTGTAATTCTGCACTCTCTCCTTTCCTTCTCTATGAACGGTATGCTTTGTATTGCGTGCAAGAAACAACACTTTTCACCGTATCCCAATACATGTGACAATAATAAATCAAATCAAATCAAATCAAGGTGAGAGGGGAGAGATACAAAAGTGTCCAGAGGGGCAATTGTTTCACACAGAGGGTGCTGAGTGTCTGGAAAGAGCTGCCAGAGGTAGTAGTAGAGGCGGGTACAATTTTGTGTTTTAAAAAGCATTTAGACAGTTACATGGGTAAGATGGCGATAGAGGGACATGGGCCAAACTCGGGCAATGAGGATCAAACAATTAGGAAAGGATCATCTAGTGGGTTGAGGTTAAAAGACAATTATAGATTTGTGTTTGTATCTGGAACCCCCCCCCCCGCCCCCCCCCCCCCCCCCCCCCCCCACCAAAAAAATCCCAGCTCCCTCCTGGCATGTTGGCACATGACCTTCAATCCCAGAGAAGCAACGTTCCCAACTGGTGAGCAATGAAAACTGACTTCCACAGGGCAGCAGAGTTTCGCAACAAGGCAAATTAATTTCAGTTCCACAAAAATCTAAAGAACACTCTTAATTTCTCTAAGCTCTTGCACGTCAACATTTCCTGCTCGCACGCTTGCAGGAATGTTTCTCTCCACACAGACACACGAAAACACTGAGAAAACACATTAGAGCTTCAGCCTTCCTCAAGGGACACGTGCAAGCGACTTCCTTTACTGGAGAGTCTTCCATCCACAGCTGCTTCCTCCCTCCCTGTTTCAGTCACACATTCATCCCCCTGATAAGCACCGCACAGTGGACTCGCTTAGGAACCTACAAGTGCAGTTGAAAGCTGATCCTTTTTGGAAAGGAAAGAGAAATGGTTCAGGCCTGTTTGTTGAACAGTGTTGTTCACTGCCCTGTGTGTCTGACACTTGGGACAGAATTTTACTGGCACGTCCGCCCGAGTTTCGTACGATCCCGCTCGAGACCAACGGAGAATGCCGTTCTCTGAGCACCCCCCCCCTACAACCCCCCCCCCCCCCCCCCCCCCGCCCCACGCCCCCCCCCCCCACCAACCCCGGAATCGGGGCAGGCGTGCCGGTATAATTCCAGCCTTAATAATGGGTTGGCGATCGATGAATACTTGCAATTAAGTCCGCAGCCTCTCCCATACCAATAAAGCTGGAAGCCTCGGACGGAAGGCTAGTTTGTCAGAGTTTTTTGCCAATTGAAATTCTCAGTGAGGGGTTGAGATCCCCAGTGCTGCAAGCAAACATGTTGTCCCAAGTAGGGGAGATGATGGCCTAGTAGTATTAAGTTTAAGTTTATTTATTAGTGTCACAAGTAGGCTTACATTAACACTGCAATAAAGTTACTGTGACAATCCCCTAGTCGCCACACTCCGGCGCCTGTTCGGGTACACTGAGGGAGAATTTAGCACGGCCAACGCACCCTAACCAGCACATCTTTCGGAGGAAACCGGAGCACCTGGAGGAACCCACGCAGACATGGGGAAAATGTGCAGACTCCGCACAGACAGTGACCCAAGCTGGGAATCCAATCCGGGTCCCTGGTGCTGTGAGGCAGCAGTGCGAACCACTGTGCCACCATCGCTAGACTATTAATCCAGAAACTCAGCTAATGTTCTGGGGACCTGGGTTCGAATCCCGCCACGGCAGATAGTGGAATTTGAATTCAATAAAAGAATATCTGGAATTAAGAATTTACTGATGACCATGAATCTATTGCCGATTGTCGGAAAAACCCATCTGGTTCACTAAGGTCCTTTAGGAAAGGAAATCTGCCGTCCTTACCTGGTCTGGCCTACTTGTGACTCCAGAGCCACAGCAACGTGGTTGACTCTTGACTGCCCTCTGAACAAGGGCAACTAGGGGTGGGCAATAAATGCTGGCCAGCCAGCGACGCCCATGAATGAATTTTTAAAAAAGCAGGGGGCAAATGAACTAAACAAAGACACAATGATTAGACAGGGTATCAAAAGTCTGTAGATTGTAGGAAGATAGAAGTTCCATTGTGCAGAGGCCCAAAGGAAAGAAGTTTATTAGAACTAGGACCAGGAGCAGGAGTAGGCCATCTGGCCCCTCGAGCCTGCTCTGCCATTCAATAAGATCATGGCTGATCTTTTTGTGGACTCAGCTCCACTTACCCGCCCGCTCACCATAACCCTTAATTCCTTTACTGTTCAAAAATTTATCTATCCTTACCTTAAAAACATTCAATGAGGTAGCCTCAACTGCTTCACTGGGCAGGGAATTCCACAGATTCACAACCCTTTGTGTGAAGAGTTTCCTCCTCAACTCAGTCCTAAATCTGCTTCCCCTTATTTTGAGACCTTGCTCCCTAGTTCTAGTTTCACCCGCCAGTGGAAATAATGTCGTAGGGCCTTAATTTAATAGAATTTCATGGAATCCAAAAAGTGCAGAAGGAGGCCATTCGGCCCATTGAGTCTGCACCGACCACAATCCCACTCAGGCCCTATTCCCGTAACCCCTCATATTTACTCTACTACTCCCCCTGACACTAGGGTTAAATTACCACGGCCAATCCATCTAACCTGCACATCTTTGGCGTGTTGGAGGAAACCGGAGCACCTGGAGGTGTCACAAATACATTAACACTGCAAGGAAGCCACTGTGAAAATCTACTAGTCGCCACACTCTGGCGCCTGTTCGGGTACACTGAGGGAGAATTTAGCACGGCCAGTGCACCCTAACCACCGACTGTGGGAGGAAACCGGAGCACCCGGAGGAAACCCACGCAGACACGGGGAGAATGTGCAGACTCCGCACAGACAGTGACCCGAGCCGGGAATCGAACCAGGGTCCCTGGCGCTGTGAGGCAGCAGTGCTAACCCACTGTGCCACCGTGCCGCCCATGTTTCTGTGTATTGACTGTTTTATTCAGTTCAAAGACTTTGATGTTTAGTGAGCTCGGCAGATTAAAAAGACACTCCGTGCTTACTCTTCTATCTCTTTCATTGACACAAGAACGCCATTCAAAGAGATCACCGACCATGTATCGGAGCGCTGAGACCTCATCCGCCAGAACTGTGGCTTTTCTTTCTCTGTGTAAGTGAGCAGATGTAGAACCACATCAAGCATTGTTCTGCAAGAACACTCCCCTCACCACAACTTAGCCCTGTCTATTCAACTCAAAGCCTATGGTCTGCACACAATCACTTTGAGTGGAGCAGTACGCACCTTTTCTCTTCCTAATCTGCTCTCGCTGGCTTCAAACAGATAAGTTGCTCAACTGCCCCACTGTCCTGTGGGGTTGAGTCTTGTCTGTCTGGCGCTTTGCATTTTTAACCCCCCCCCCGCCCCACACACGCACTCCAAGACACACAATAGGCGCAGCAAGTCCATTTTCTCCTGTCGAACTCCGAGCACATTGCCATAGATGCTCCTCATTCTCCTCCCTGCCCTCTCGCTAAGTTAAAATCAAGATGTCACCCGTAAGAACTTAGCTTTCTCCTGAAGCTGAAACCCTCCTCTCCCTCAGCCCTTCATTGTACATTTCGTTGCACACCCTTGGGGAGTTACCATTGACCAGAAACTCAACTGGACTCGCCACATCAACAGAGTGGCTACAAGAGCAGATCAGGGGTTGAGTCTCAACCCCCGAAGCTAGGAGGACTGTTTAAAGTTTATTAATTAGTGTCGCAAGGCTGACATTAACACTGCAATGAAGTTACTGTGAAAATCCCCTAGTCGCCACACTCCGGCGCCTGTTCGGGTAACACTGAGGGAGAATTTAGCACGGCCAATGCACCCTAACCAGCACGTCTTTCGGACTGTGGGAGGAAACCGGAGCACCCGGAGGCAACACACGCAGACAACTTTACCTACATGTCAACTGCCCCCGGCACAGTGGTTAGCACTGCTGCCTCACAGCGCCAGGGGCCCAGGTTCGATTCCCAGCTTGGTTCACTGTCTGTGTGGAGTCTGCAAGTTCTCCCCGTGTCTGCGTGGGTTTCCTCCGGATACTCCGGTTTCCTCCCACACTCGAAAAGACGTGCTGGTTAGGGTGCATTGGCCGTGCTAAATTCTCCCTCAGTGTAACCCGAACAGGCGCCGGAGTGTGGTGACTGGGGGATTTTCACAGTAACTTCATTGCAGTGTTAATGTAAGCCTACTTGTGACACTAATACAATAAACTTTAAACTTGAAAAGGGCAACTAGGGTTGGATAATAAATTACTGGCCCAGCCAGCAGGTCCCATGAAAGAATTTTTAAAAAGCAGCCCCTTCTGTTCTTGATCAGATGTTGATTTGGTTCCGAGACGCGACGTGACACAACATATTTTTATGTTACTCAGCAACTGCGATCACATGTTTTGGAATATTCTTGTCCGTTCGCTGTGTGCCATCGGGAAAACAGATCAAAGACTTAGTGGGAAGCTGCAGCAGGACGAAGCCAGATTATGATTGGAAACACAAGGAGGAGCGACTTGAAACATTCTGAAGGCCGTGTCCATGTCACAGAAACTGGATGTGTCAGCCTAAAGTCAGGGCCTAATCTCATTCTCATGCGTATCAAATTAAAGGGTGTCAACACTGCGGACTGGAACATTTTCTCACTTCAGACACAGAGTGGGAGCATCAAGAACTATCGG
Source organism: Mustelus asterias (assembly GCF_964213995.1). Taxonomy (NCBI): domain Eukaryota; kingdom Metazoa; phylum Chordata; class Chondrichthyes; order Carcharhiniformes; family Triakidae; genus Mustelus; species Mustelus asterias. Next base: position 14,005,953 of record NC_135819.1, on the reverse strand, counting down.
GCCAGGGTTAGCGGAAACCTGCTGCAGGATAAACCTTACTCCAACAGTATCATTCTGACTTAACCTCAACAGTGTTAGATTTTCTTTCCCACACTTGGGTGGGCACGGCGGTACGATGCTGCCTCATGGGACCCGGGTTCGATTCCCGACCGTGGGTCACTGCCTGTGTGGAGTTTGCACATTCTCCCCGTGTCTGCGTGGGTTTCCTCCGGGTGCTCCGGTTTCCTCCCACAGTCCAAAGATGTTGATTAGGTTGATTGGCCATGCTAAATTAACCCTACTGTCAGGGGGGGTCAGCAGGGTAAATATGTAGGGTTGCGAGAATAGGACCTGGGTGGGATTGTGGCCGATGCAGACTTGATGGGCCGAATGGCCTCCTTCTGCACTGTAGGGATTCTATGATTCTATGTGACAATAATAAATCAAATCAAGTAAGATCCTGTGGTTAGCACTGTTGCCTCACAGCGCCAGGGACCCGGGTTCTATTCCAGCCTTGGGTCTCGGTTTAGAACACAGAACATAGAAAAACTACAGCACAATACAGGCCCTTCAGCCCACAATGTTGTGCCGAACATGTCCCTACCTTAGCGATTACTAGGCTTACCTATAACCCTCTATCTTACTAAGTTCCATGTACTTATCTAAAAGTCTCTTAAAAGACCCTAACGAATCCGCCTCCACCACCGTTGCTGGCAGCCCATTCCACGCACCCACCACCCTCTGAGTGAAAAACTTACCCCTGACATCTCCTCTGTACCTACTCCCCAGCACCTTAAACCTGTGCCCTCTTGTGGCAACCATTTCAGCTCTAGGAAAAAGCCTCTGACTGTCCACCCAATCAATACCTCTCAACATCTTATACACCTCTATCAGGTCACCCCCTCATCCTTCGTCTCTCCAAGGAGAAAACGCTGAGCTCACTCAACCTATCCTCATAAGGCATGCCCACCAACCCAGGCAACATCCTTGTAAATCTCCTCTGCACCCTTTCTATGGAGTTTGTGTGGAGTCTGCACGTTCTCCCCCGTGTCTGCGTGGGTTTCCTCCGGGTGCTCCGGTTTCCTCCCACAGTCCGAAAGATGTGCTGGTTAGGGTGCATTGGCCGTGCTAAATTCTCCCTCAGTGTACCCGAACAGGCCGGAGTGTCGTGACTAGGGGATTTTCACAGTGACTTCACTGTAGTGTTAATGTAAGCCTACGTGTGACACTAATAAGTAAACATTAAACTTGCTGTCCCTGTGGCCTCTCTGGATGATACTGACAAATTCTGCACTATAGGGATTCTATGATTTAATATAAGACATTGTTTCATGATGGTGTTCTGCTGTCACACAGTCTTACTAGATGCAAGCGTGATTGGAAATAACGTTATACCTACCACCAGAGCCAAGCTTCTCTATCTGAGCTGCCTACTGCTGCGGCTCCCAGGAACATTAGTCCCAGATTGCAGGCAGTGTGCTGTGGGGTCATGGCCACTACAGACTGGATTGGCGCTACCCACATTCAACCCACGTGTCATCTTTTCAACTAGCCTCCAGTCAAGGCTGGATTCAGTGTGGGTGAAAGGACAATATCCTCACTCACCACGCAACCCAGTTCCCCCAGACATGAGCAAATCCAGACATTGATGCTACGGAGGGAAAACTTCCTGCGAGTCATCTGCAGATGTTGTTCTGTGTTTGTCTTATTCCCCAGGCTCTCTTGAATCATAGAACACTAAGGGACAATTTAGCATGGCCAACCCACCTAACCTAAGCATTTTTGGACACTAAGGGACAATTTAGCATGGCCAACCCACCTAACCTACACATCTTTGGACACTAAGGGACAATTTAGCATGGCCAATCCACCTAACCTACACATCTTTTGACACTAAGGGATAATTTAGCATGGCCAACCCACCTAACCTACACATCTTTTGACACTAAGGGGCAATTTAGCATGGCTAACCCACCTAACCTACACATCTTTGGACACTAAGGGGCAATTTAGCATGGCTAATCCACCTAACCTGCACATCTTGGGACTGTGTGAGGAAACCGGAGCACCCGGAGGAAACCCACGCAGACACGGGGAGAACGTGCAGACTCCACACAGACAGTGACCCAAGCTGGGAATTGGACCCGGGTCCCTGGCATGTGAACCACTGTGCCGCATTTAAAGAAGGACTTTGGAACTAGTTGCTTTTAGATCTTAAATAAGGTCTGCGAGGATTCAGACGGGGAGTGGGCAGGCTCAGAATCTTCTTGGGGGAAAATAAAGCATCATCTTTCTGTTTCACAGCTCTCAGAGAGCAGGGGAACAGAGGGAGGTGAGAGATCTTACTTGAAGAAGGCGCTATAACAATGCAAGTCTTCACATTTTCCTTTTTTATTTACTGACACTCTAGAGCAGCACGGTGGCACAGTGGTTAGCACTGCTGCCTCACATTGCCTAGCACTGTTGCTTCACAGCGCCAGGGACCCGGGTTCGATTCCCGGATTGGGTCACTGTCTCTAGGGGATTTTCACAGTGACTTCACTGTAGTGTTAATGTAATGTCTGTGTGGAGTCTGCACATTCTCCCCGTGTCTGTGTGGGTTTCCTCCGGGTGCTCCAGTTTCCTCCCACATTCCGAAAGACGTGCTGGTTAGGGTGCATTGACCCGAACAGGCGCCGGAGTGTGGCGACTGGGGGAATTTCACAGTAACTTCATTGCAATGTTAATGTGAGCCTTAATTGTGACTAATAAATTAACTTTACTTTAATGAGCTAGTTCTGGGACAGATCAGGAGTGGAACTTGCTGAAACGGAAGGCGCTTAATGGTGATCCAGCACACCACAATAATTTGCTTTTAAACGGAGCAGCCACTTTCTTGGGAGGGAGTTAAAGTACACAATGACAACAGGGCCAGCTGCAGGGACGGGACTAAGCTTGAGGGGGTGTGTCGGCACTTTCTGCGTCTAGCCTGATAAGGATCTGTCTGCCTTACAGTAACACTGTCTTCAGCTGCCAGGCGAATGAAACCTGTTGGGCCCTGATCCCTTCCCTCGTGGTAAGTTCCCGATAATGCGGCGAAACTGGACTAAAAATAAGCAACGGACCTCACTCCCCCCCCGCCCTCCCCCCCGCAGTGAGTAATTTGGTGTGGAACAGGGCCAAGGAACTTCCAGCTCCAACTCCTGATCTGTCCCAGAACTAGCTCACCAGAGGGTCACTTAAACAAACAAAAGCGGAAAATGGGAAGACTTGCATTGTTATAGCACCTTTCGAGACAGTAGCAAGTCCCAAAGTGTTTCTTTTTTAAAAATTATTCATTCGTGGGACATGGGCGTCGCTGGCTGGCCAGCATTTATTGCCCATCCCTAGTTGCCCTTGAGAAGGTCGTGGTTTCGCATTTTACAGCCCTCCGGGTACTTTTAAGGAATGATCATTTTTAAAGCTTATTTATTAGTGTCACAAGTCGGCTTACATTAACACTGCAATGAAGTTACTGTGAAAATCCCCTAGTCGCCACACTCCGGCGCCTGTTCGGGTAACACTGAGGGAGAATTTATCCACCTGCACGTCTTTTGGACTGTGGGAGGAAACCGGAGCGCCCGGAGGAAACCCACGCAGACACGGGGAGAGAACGTGTAGACTCCACACAGACAGTGACCCGAGCTGGGAATCGAATCCGGGTCCCTGGTGCTGTTAAAAAAAATCAGGGGGAGCAGATTTAGGACTGAGTTGAGGAGGAACTTCTTCACACAAAGGGTTGTGAATCTGTGGAATTCCCTGCCCAGTGAAGCAGTTGAGGCTTCCTCATTGAATGTTTTTAAGGCAAGGATAGATAGATTTTTGAACAGTAAAGGAATTAAGGGTTATGGTGAGCGGGCGGGTAAGCGGAGTTGAGTCCACAAAAAGATCAGCCATGATCTTATTGAATGGCGGAGCAGGTTGGAGGGGGCCGGATAGCCTACTCCTGCTCCTAGCTCTTATGTTCTTATGTTAGGCAGCAGTGCTAACCACTGTGTCAATCACTGGTGCAATGTCAGAAATGGGCCAAATTGTGCACAGCAAGATCCCATTCTAAGGCGAGAAGATTTAAAATATCTATTGGGCACACAAGGCATAATTGAATCCAACATCTGCCTTGGTGTACTTTCTTAAACTGCCAGGGGAGTTTTGCCATCTGTACATTTTTTAAAAATGAATCAATGAAAAGGAAGTATGATTAATTTTAGCATCCTTTGCACTGTCTATTTTTGATTTACAAATATATTTGGTGGTGGGGTGAAAATTAATAATGTCATCGGCTAACCACTAGTTGTTGATGGTGAATTCAAAAGAGTACAAAGTTGTTACAGTTCACAGGTCCAGACGAGATTGGACAGAGACGGGGCTGCAGCATTTGCCATTTCATACAGAAGGAGGCCATTCGGCCCTTCAATCCTGCATCGACTCTCTGATAGAGTCTTACCCAGGCCCATCCTCCCGCCCTATCCCCGTAACCCCGCATATTTACTCCACTAATCCCCCTTACCCTGCGACACTAACGGACACTTTAGCAGTTGAGGCTACCACATTGAATGTTAGTCCACCTAACCTGCAAATCTTCGGGCAATGGGCAAGCCACGGTGGCACAGTGGGTTAGCTCTGCTAGCCTCACAGCACCAGGGACCTGGGTTCGATTCCCGGCTGGGGTCACTGTCTGTGTGGAGTCTGCACATTCTCCTCGTGTCTGCGTGGGTTTCCTCGGGGTGCTCTGGTTTCCTCCCACAGTCCGAAAGACGTGCTGGTTAGGGTGCATTGGCTGTGCTAAATTCTCCCTCAGTGTACCCGAACAGGCGCCGGAGTGTGGCGACTCGTGGATTTTCACAGTAACTTCATTGCAGTGTTAATGTAAGCCTAATAAATAATAAATGAACTTAAAACCAAGGGGCAATTTAGCATGGCCAATCCACCTAACCTGCACATCTTTGGACTGTGGGAGGAAACCGGAGCACCCGGAGGAAACCCACGCAGATATGGGGGAGAACGTGCAAAGTCCATACAGACAGTTCCCCGAGGCTGGAATCAAACCCGGGTCTCTGGTGCTCTGAGGCAGCAGTGCTAACCACTGTGCCACCGTGCCGTGTCAACTCGCTGTCTTTAATAATCCGTCATGCCAATGGTGCCCAATCAGGGGTGAATATTGTGAAAAGAGAAAAAATAAAGGCCTGCGATTCTCACGTCCGCCTGATGTCCAAGTCAATGGCATATTTTTGAAGTGTAGCCACCGTTTTAAGGTGTGAAATATGGCAGTAAATTTGCACAAAGCAAGCTTCAACAAACAGCCTCTGTTTTTGGTGATATTGGATAGACATTAGCCAAGACGCCCTCGTGGGGTCTTTTGCGCCCACTTGAACAGGCAGATTGACCTGAGTCCAATGCCTCATTCGAAAGCCTGCACCTCCAGCAGAGCAGCACTCCCTCCGCAGTGAGCCAGAGGGCTGGCTTTGCTGTTTGTGCTCAAGTCCTGGACTGGGAACTGAAGCCAGCTTCCTGCGTCGTTGAGGCAAAGGGGTCAGGAACCAGGCCACAGATGCTGGAGTTTAACAGGGTATTGAGTAAACAGTAAGTGTAAATTATTGTGGGAGCCAGAGTCTACTGGGGGGAGGAATAACCACAGGTTTTCAAACTTGGCTATTTGGTCAAGGATTTTAGTAAAATGTGGAAGTCCAGATGCGGACAGGATCAGGATGGGACCCTGCTATCTCCAGTTATAGAATCATAGAATCCCTACAGCGAAGAAGGTCATTCGGCCCATTCAGTCTGCACCCACTCAGGCCCTATCCCCGTGATCCCTATTTACCCGAGCTAGTCCCCCTAACACTAAGGGGCAATTTACCATGGCCTATCAATCTAACCTGCACATCTTTGGACACTAAGGGACAATTTAGCATGGCCAATCCACCTAACCCGCACATCCTTGGACACTAAGGGGCAATTTAGCTTGGCCAATCCACCTAACCCGCACATCTTTGGACACTAAGGGGCAATTTAGCATGGCCCATCCACCTAACCCGCACATCCTTGGACACTAAGGGGCAATTTAGCTTGGCCAATCCACCTAACCCGCACATCATTGCATGTGGGGGGAAACCGGAGCACCCGGAGGAAACCCACGCAGACACGGGGAGAACGTGCAGAGTACGCGCAGACAGTGACCCGAGCCGGGAATTGAACCCGGGTCCCTGGCGCTGTGAGGCCGCGGTGCTAACCACTGTGCCACCGTGCCGCCCTGATTCATGCCGCCGGCATGAATCAGAGCAGGAGGGAAAGGACACAAGGCTGTGGGTTGGGGGAATGGGAAATCACAGGCCCCGAGGGGACTGGTGGCTTTGTTTCTCTGCCGTAGTCATTCGCACCTCCACCCCTACACCGCATTGGCAGCTGCCACTGCCCTCTCAGTCACGCGCGTAGTGCCTGAGCCCTTTCTCTACCCTTTAACACTCCGTGTCAGAGTCAAACAGAGAGTCGGGGCTGCAGCTGTTGTGCGAGTGATACGTGCTTTGAAGGTTGCTCCTGAACTCGGAGGGTTAAAAAACCCCAGCCACCACGCTGCTTCACTGATCTGTGAGTCATTGTTCATTCCTGCGAACTTCAAAGGGCAGGCTCCAATTCCCCAACACCGCTTCAGTGACTCTCCCTTGGTGTTTACAATAAAATCGATTAAGAGTCAACCCCCTGGGGGTCAGTGACTGAACGGATGCTCTGGTTTGGGGGCTGAGATATCCTGTCCAGCGATATTCAGCCCCCCTTTTTCTCCCCTTGCATTTGGTCGGCACTGACCCAGTTTTCAAATCCCTGGAATATTCCCTGGCATTACCATCGCTGAATTCCCCTCTCTCTCAACATCCCAGGGGTTACCACTGACGGGAACTGAACCGGGCTAGTCGGCTGTATAAATACTGTGGCTCCAAGAGCTGGCTGGAGGTTCTGCAGCGCCTCCAGACTCCACAAAGCCTACCCACCATCTACAAGGCACAAGTCAGGAGTGTGATGGAATACTCTCCACTTGCCTGGATGAGTGCAGCTCCAACAACACTCAAGAAGCTCAACATCACCCATAAGACCATAAGACATAGGAGCAGAATTAGGCCACTCAGCCCATCGAGTCTGCTCCGCCATTCATAGAAACCCTACCCTAAAGTACAGAAAGAGGCCATTCGGCCCATCGAGTCTGCATCAACCACAATCCCACCCAGGCCCTACCCCCATATATTTTATCCACTAATCCCTTTGACCTACACATCCCGGGATGCTAAGGGGCAATTTTAGCATGGCCAATCAACCTAACCCGCACATCTTTGGACTGTGGGAGGAAACCGGAGCACCCGGAGGAAACCCACGCAGACATGGGGAGAACGTGCAAACTCCACACAGACAGTGACCCAAGCCGGGAATCGAACCCAGGTCCCTGGAGCTGCGAAGCAGCAGTGCTAACCACTGTGCTACCGTGTCGGCACGGTGGCAAAGTGGTTAGCACTGCTGCCTCACAGCGCCAGGGACCCAGGTTCGATTCCCTTGGGTCACTGTCTGTGTGGAGTTTGCACGTTCTCCCCATGTCTGCGTGGGTTTCCTCCGGGCGCTCCGGTTTCCTCCCACAGTCCAAAAATGTGCGGGCTAGGTGCATCGGCCATGGTAAATTGCCCCTTAGCATCCCGGGATGTGTAGGTCAAAGGGATTAGTGGGGTAAATATGTGGGATTGTGGGTAAGGGTCTGGGTGGTATTGTTGCCGGTGCAGCCTCGACAGGCCGAATGGCCTCCTTCTGCACTGTGGGGGTTCTGTGATTCTATAATAATTCAGCAGAGAAGAAGCTCTATAAATATCCAAGTTCTATAAACTTGGACGGGTTCATGGATGAGAGGGGTGTGGAGGTTATATGGCCCAAGTGCAGGTCAGTGGGATTGGGCATAAAATGGTTCGGCACAGACAAGAAGGGCCAAAAGGCCTGTTTCTGAGCTGTAATTTTCTATGGTTCTATGGTTCTAAGCTGTTCTTGAGTCGGTTGGTACGTGACCTCAGACTTTTGTATCTTTTTCCCGACAGAAGAAGGTGGAAGAGAGAATGTTCGGGGTGCGTGGGATCCTTGATTATGCTGGCTGCTTTGCCGAGGCAGTGAGAAGTGTAGATGGAGCCAATGGATGGGAGGCTGGTTTGCCTGATGAATTGGGCTACATTAATATAAGGAAGGGGGCAATTTGGCCCAGTGATCGCTGCCCAGTGATTGTTGCTGGGAAATGAGCATTGTGCACGAACAGTGAACAGGGTCAGATTCAGTCATCCCTTGGCACCCTCCAATAAGCTGCCAACTACAATCATCTAAACTCCCATGGCCCACTTGGGTGCGGTACATGGTACAGCCAGGGTCAATATAGGAGCAGGAATAAGCGGACCGCTCCCTTGAGTCTGTTCCACCCTTGAATTAGATCATTGCTATTCTGTATTTTAACTCCATTTAAATCCCCTCCTTGCCTCCCTCCCTCCCCCCACCCACTTTTCTCCACATGCCTTAACTACTAAAAGTCTTATCGATATTTTGCGACGGAAGAGGGATAATAATTGACAAGAACACTGGGCGGTATGGCGACACGGTGGTTAGCCCCAGGTTCGGTTCCAGCCATGGGTCACTGTCTGTGTGGAGTTTGCACCTTCTCCCCGTGTCTGCGTGGGTTTCCTCCGGGTGTTCCCACCCCTCCTCCAAACTATTCAACAGGGAAAGGTCTACAACCATCTCAGCAGCTCTGCAACCAGAGAGTGCACCTCCAACGTCTCCATTTGCACAATTACAAGGGCCCACAACGCTTCCGGCAATGGCACAAACACCTCCGTCAGTCATTCCCCAATATTTCCGGGGCTAGAGGGAGACCTCAAACCTCCCTTCCACACCCCCCCCCCCCCAAAAAATAAATATATCTCGTCATAGAGAGGAGGAGAAAGCTCAGTCAGACGACCTTTTGCTTTCATCCAGATACCAAAACCACTTCAAAGATAGAACTTGCGTCAAGTGTATAAGGACTGAGCCACATTTAAGTGAGAAACAAGGCACCTCTCTCCTTCAATAGCAGCGCTAAGAGGCTTCCAGTGAAACGGTGATGATGTTTTCCAAAGCAAGAATGTGTGAATAAATGTGCCAACCGTCATTAGGAGTTATCTGAGACCGTTACATTGCGATTATCTGTGGCTTCAGTCAGTTTCATTCACTAAGTACCAATAGCAAAAGGGCCAACCGTATTACAGAAATCACAGATTACATGCAAGCTTCCCCTCAAGCTGCAGGCTGACAAACATCCTGTCATGTATCTTATGCAATACACAGAGCTACATAGGCCTCTGTTATTACCTTATACAGTTAAACTCAATCAGAACTCCTCTCACAGAGCCCCGACAGTGCAGAAGGAGGCCAGTCGGCCCACCGAGTCTGCACGACTCACCAAAAGAGTATCTTACCGAGGCTCAACCCCCCCCCACGCCCCCCACCCCTCCCCCTGCTCCCCCTCCCCCCTCCCTCTCCCACCCCTCCCCTCCCCCCCTTCCCCTTCTCACCCTTCTCCCCCACCTCCCCTCCCCTTCCCCTCCCCTCTCTCACTCCCCCCCTCTCCCCTTCCCCCTGACCCCTGCCCCCTTCCCCTTCTCCCCCTGCTCCTCTCCCTTCCCCCCTCCCCCTTTGATGCACCATCAATCGAGCAAAGACTAGTTTGTATGCAAGAACAAATAGGCTTTTATTAGCAAAAGACTTGGAGCACACCCATGCCGATGAACTGGTCCAGACTGAGGCAGGGGGGGTGGGGAGCAGTCGCCTTTATACCTGGACCGGGGGGGGGGAGGAGTCTCGGGTAGGGCCGGCAGGGATGTATCCAGGCATGTCACATATACAGGTAATAAGCTAACAATGGTTTACCACACCCTTCTCCCCCTTCTCCCCTCCCCCCTCTCCCTTGTTCCAAACCCTCCATCCAGAGGAAACAACATCTGCGCATCCAGTCCTTCCAGCCTTGTCAGCATTTTATACGTTTCATTGAGATCCGCCCTCCCCTTTTTCTAGTGAATTATTTGTCGGAGCTTACTGTGAACAAATTGATTTTGATTTGATTTATTATTGTCACATGTATTAGCATACAGTGAAAAGTATTGTTTCTTGCGCGCTACACAGACAAAGCATACTGTTCATAGAGAAGGAAAGGAGAGGGTGCAGAATGTAGTGTTACAGTCATAGCTAGGGTGTAGAGAAAGATCAACTTAATGCGAGGTAGGTCCATTCAAAAGTCTGATGGCAGCAGGGAAGAAGCTGTTCTTGAGTTGGTTGGTACGTGACCTCAGACTTTTATATTTTTTTCCCGATGGAACAATCATCATCGAATCCCTACAGTGCAGAAGGAGGCCATTTGGCTCATTGAGTCTGCACCAACCACAATCCCACCCAGGCCCCATCTGCTTAATCCCACCTATTTATCCAGCTAGTCCCCCTGACACTCAGGGGCAATTCAGCATGGCCAATCAACCTAACCCGCCCATCTTTGGACTGTGGGAGGAAACCGGAGCAACCGGAGGAAACCCACGCAGACACAGGGAGAATGTGCAACTCCACACAGACAGTGACCCAAACTGGGAATCGAATCCGGGTCCCTGGCGCTGTGAGGCAGCAGTGCTAACCACTGTGCCACTCTAGAAGGTGGAAGAGAGTGTGTCCGGGGTGCGTGGGGCTCCTTGATTATGCTGGCTGCTTTTCCCAGGCAGTGGGAAGTGTAGACAGAGTCGATGGACGGGAAGGCTGGTTTGCCTGATGGATTGGTGACTCCACTCCCAGGATTTCATTGGCTGTGGAGAGCTTGGTGATGCGTCACAGAGTCTTGGAGTCATAAAGGTTCACAGCATGGAAACAGGCCCTTCAGCCCAACTTGTCCATGCCACCACTTTTTTTAAACCCCTAAGCTAGTCCCAATTGCCCGCGTTTGGCCCATATCCCTCTATACCCATCTTACCCATGTAACTGTCTAAACGCTTTTTAAAAGACAAAATTGTACCCGCCTCTACTACTACCTCTGGCAGCTTGTTCCAGACACTCACCACCCTCTGAGTGAAGAAATTGCCCCCCTGGACACTTTTGTATCTCTCCCCTCTCGCCTTAAACCTATGCTCTTTAGTTTTAGACTCCCCTACCTTTGGGAAAAGATATTGACTATCTAACTGATCTATGCCCCTCATTATTTTATAGACCTCTATAAGGTCACCCCTCAGCCTTCTACACTCCAGAGAAAAAAGTCCCAGTCTATCCAGCCTCTCTTTGTAACTCAAACCACCAAGTCCCAGTAGCATCCTAGTAAATCTCTCCTGCACTCTTTCCAGTTTAATAATATCCTTTGTATAATAGGGCGGCCAGAACTGCAATGATGAGATGGTGATGGAAACGCGAGTCTTCCTTTTTCTGTATGCGACTGAGATTGGTTCACACAAGCGAGGTGGGGGACTTTTCTGAGCAGTTTGGTATAGTGCTGTCCCAGCATTTCAAATGGAAACAGTGCAAAATATTTGAAATGTATTAATATTTAACTTTCTGTAATGTGAAAGCCATACAAAGTAACAAAACCCACGCCTGGTTTTAAGTGAGTTGAGCTGTGGAACTAATAGAAGACGCAATACTGGGTAAAAGAGTGTTTACTTTTAGCTGGATTAGCGCAGCTAAAACTAATCCATTAAATTGAACATAAAGGAGAAGCAGAGGTAGGAAGCAACTCTGAAGATTTTCAATGGCCAACCTTCGTGCAGAAGTACGTATTTCTGACGGGAAGCTGGAATCCGGAGTGCTCTTTCTCTCTGAGGGTTGTGAGTCTGTAGAACCCTCTTCCTCGGGGAGTGGTAGAGGCAGGGCCATTGAATCTCCACCACTGTCCCAGGCGCTGTGAGGCAGCAGTGCGAACCCACTGTGCTTCAATGCGCATCAAAAGCTCTCACTGCATTCTGAACAGGCACCGGACTGTGGCGACTAGGGGGTTTTCACGGTAACTGCATTGCAGTGTTAATGTAAGCCTACTTGTGACTAATAAATAAACTTTAACTTTAGTCCCATTTTACCCTTAAAGGGACCTGCATCTCTAAAATTGTCAGCTGGAATTGGGGGGATGGCTAGTTCCTCGGAAAGCAGACCCTGGGGTGGCACGGTGGCACAGTGGTTAGCACTGCTGCCTCACAGCACCTGGGACCCGGGCTCGATTCCGGCTTCCGGTCACTGTCTGCGCAGAGTCTGCACGTTCTCCCCATGTCTGCGTGGGTTTCCTCCAGGTGCTCCGGTTTCCTCCCACACTCCAAAGATGTGCGGGCTAGGTTGATTGGCCATGCTAAATTGCCCAGGGGGATTAGCAGCGTAAAAATGTGGGGTTACGGGGATAGGGCCTGGACACAGTGACATGACAATTGTTTCATGGTCATCAATAGATTCTTAATTCCAGATTTTTAAAATTGAATTCAAATTCCACCATCTGCCGTGGTGGGATTCAAACCCAGGTCCCCAGAACATTAGCTGAGTTTCTGGATTAATAGTCAAGTGATAATACCACTAGGCCATCGCCACCCCATATTGGACTGGCAGCCAAACAAGACCACCCTGTTGTCTTTGAGGCAGCAGTGCTAAGCAGTGTGCCACTGCGCTGCCCCAATGTCAGGGGGATTAGCTGGATAAATACATGGGGTTACGGAGATAGGGCCTGGGGGGGTGGCATTGTTGTCGGTACAGGCTGGATGGGCCGAATGGCCTCCTTCGGTATTGCAGGGATTCAAAGTAGGGGCACTATTCATGTGCTGTCCAAATGTGTTCTCACTGAAGAGTTAACCATCATCTGGTGACAAGTGAGAAATTTATCAAAACAATAATTCTTTATAAAGTCACGTCATGACTAACGATAATTGAAACGTACGTTGTCTTTTAAAATGAGAAAATAACAAGCTGGAAATTATTTAAAAATACATTAAACTTGGCTTTCTTTGATCTTGCTGCATTAACGCTGTCAACTTAAAGAGCTCCCATCATCCAGTGAAGTGAGTCGTATTTTCATTTACTGTTGGATCAGTTTGCTCCATCCTCTGACTCATGCTGTGGTTGCGTTCCATGGGCTTTAGCGGTTCTTGGCTGCCACCCCAGTGGGCCTTCTGTCGCGAGGGAGTGCAGCACTGTTAATGGTGTTGTCCCTTGGATGTCCTCCTCCTGTCTGCGTGGGTTTCCTCCGGGTGCTCCGGTTTCCTCCCACAGTCCAAAGATTGTATTCATTCGTGGGACATGGGTGTCGCTGGCCGGGCCAGCATTTATTGCCCATCCCTGGTTGCCCCTTCGAGGGCAGTTGAGAGTCAACCACATTGCTGTGGCTCTGGAGTCACATGTAGGCCAGACCGGGTGAGAACGGCAGATTTCCTTCCCTAAAGGACATTAAGATGTGTGGGTTAGGTTGATTGGTTATGGTAAATTGCCTGTTAGTGTCAGGGGGATTAGCAGGGTAAATACGTGGGGTTAAGGGGATAGGGCCTGGTTGGGATTGTGGTCGGTGTAGACTTGATGGGTTGAATGGCCTCCTTCTGTACTGTAGGGATTCTATGATTTTATGTTAAAGATTTTTAGAGTTTTAAACTTTAGTTATTTGCCACAAGTAGGCTTACATTAACACTGCAATGAAGTTACTGTGAAAATCCCCTAGTCGCCACACTCCGGCGCCTGTTCGGGTACACTAAGGGAGAATTTAGCACTGCCAACGCACCTAACCAGCACGGCTTTCATACTATATGAGGTAACCAGAGCACCCAGAGGAAACCCACGGGGAGAATGGGCAAACTCCACACAGACAGTGACCCAAGTCAGGAATTGAACCTGGGTCCCCGGTGCTGTGAGGCAGCAGTGCTAGCCACTGCGAACCTTGCCGTCCCAAAGAAAGGACTTTGTATTGGCTGGGAATCGAACCCAGGCCTCCCATGTGGCAGGCAAGAATTCCACCACTAAACCACCGATGCACACTGAGGTGTTAAGCCAAGGCTTCATCTACCCAGGAGGTAAAGAATCCACGGCCACTGTTGAACAAAGTTAACAGGAATGTTTTCCTTGGATCCTGGCCAACATTCACCCCTCAATGAACATGACTAATAACAGACTTACTGTTCATGTAAGCCATTTATGGGCTTACAATTGACCAGAAATGGACCAGAACTCATCGAATCCATAGAATCATAGAATCCCTACAGTGCGGAAGGAGGCCATTCAGCCCATCAAGTCTGCACCAACCACAATCCCACCCAGGCCCTATCCCCTTAACCCCATGTATTTACCCTGCTAATCCCCCTGACACTTAGGTCAATTTAGCATGGCCAATCCGCCTAACCCGCACTTCCTTGGACTGTGGGGGGAAACCGGAGCACCCGGAGGAAACCCACTCAGACACGGGGAGAATGTGCAAACTCCACACAGACAGTGACCCAAACCGGGAATCGAACCCGGGTCCCTAACGTTGTGAGGTAGCAGTGCTAACCACTGTGCCACTGTGCTGCCCTCAACTGGGTCCGCCACATAAATACTGTAGATCCAAGAACAGTTCAGATGCTGGGAGTTCTGTGGCATGTAACTTGCCACCTGGATACCCAAACCCGTCCACACAAGTTAGGAGTGAGATGGTATACTCTCCGCTTGGCTGGATGAGTGCAGGTCCATCATCCGAAGCTTGACGTCATCCAGGACAAAGCCACCCCCAGCCCCACCCTTCATCCATAAACATTCACTCCCTCCACCACCAACGCACAGTGGCAGCAGTGTGTACCATCTACAAGATGCACTGCAGCAACTCACCAAGGTTCCTTTGACAACACCCACCAAAGCTGTGACATCTACTACCTGGAAGGACAAGGGCAGCAGATGCCTGGCAACACCAACCCGTCCAAGCCTCTCACCATCCTGACTTGGATATATATCGGTTGTTCCTTCACTGTCGCTGGGTCAAAAGTCTGGGACTCCTTTTCCAACGGCACCGTGTATCTATGCGACAGGGAGTGCAGCAGTTCAAGAAGACATCTCACCACCATTTTCTCAAGGGCACTTAGGGGTGGGCAATAAATGCAGGCCTAGCCAGCGAGGCCTACACCCTCCAAATGAGTAATTACACAAAGCTGCCTGGTTTAAATTTCAAACAATGCTTGGTAGTTAACTGCCAGTCACCATCAACAGGTGCATTCTCCATGGCAACATCCCTACCAATCAAAGTGCACTTGCCAACCAATCAGTATCCTCTTCTTGCGCAGTATAAATTTGTAGTTTTCCCTAACACTGGTATTCTTGTGGATTGGCCTGATGAGTGTAAGATGAAAAGCTTCGACAAGAACCTTCATTTTAGAAGGTGACACACAATCACCTTCTCAAGGGCAATTAGGGATGGGCAATAAAAATGCTCACCTAGATTACGATACTCATAGCCCATGAAAGCATTTTAAACATTTAAAAAGTTTGTTGGATCTTGCTGTGCACAAATTGCCATTTTTCTATAGGTTATGACCATAGAATTAGAGAATCCCTATGGTGCACAAGGAGGCAATTCAGCTCATTGAGTCTGCACCGACCCTTCAACAGAGAATGTTACACAGGACCACCCCCTCCACCCTATTACTATAACCCCCCACATTTACCCCAATAACCCTCTAACCTACACATCTTTGGACACTAAGGGGCAATTTAGCATGGCCACTCCACCTAACCTGCACATCTTTGGACACTAAGGGGCAATTTAGCGTGGCCACTCCACCTAACCTGCACATCTTTGGACTCTAAGGGGCAATTTAGCATGGCCAATCCACCTAACCTACACATCTTTGGACACATAGGGGCAATTTAGCATGGCCAGTCCACCTAACCTGCACATCTTTGGGCAATAAGAGGCTATTTAGTTTGGCCAATTCACCTAACCTACATGTATGTCTGGTGTTTGCACATTCTCCCGTGTCTGCTTGGGTTTCCTCCAGGTGCTCCGGTTTCCTCCCACAATCCAAAGATGTGTGGGCTAGGAGCATTGGCCATGCTAAAGGGGAGCATGGTGGCATAGTGGTTAGCACTGCTGCCTCACAGCGCCAGGGTCCCGGGTTCAATTCCTGCCTCGGGTCACTGACTGTGTGGAGTTTGCATTTTCTCCCCGTGTCTGCGTGGGTTTCTTCCGGGTGTTCCGGTTTCCTTCCATAGTTAAAGAAGTGCGGGTTAGGTTGATTGGCCATGATAAATTGTCCCTTAGCGTCAGGTGGATTAACAGGGTAATTGTGTGGGATTACGGGAATAGGGCCTGGGTGGGATTGTGGTCAGTACAGATTCGATGGACCAAATGGCCTCCTTCTGTACACTAGGGAATCTATAAGTTGCCCATTGGTGTCCCGTAATGCGTAGGTTAGGGGGGTTAAAGGGGTAAATATGTGGGGATAAGGCCTAGGTGGGATTGTTGTCAGCGCAGACTCGATGGGCTGAATGGCCTCCTTCTGCACTGTAGGGTTTCTGTGATCTTTGGACTGTGGGAGGAAACGGGAGCACCCGGTGGAAACCCACACAGACGCGGGGAGAACGCGCAGGCGGTGGCCCAAGCCGGGAATCGAACCTGGGCTCCCTGGCGCTGTGAGGCAGTGGCGCTAACCACTGTGCCACCGTGCCGCCCTCGGTACTGGGCAGTGGGGTTGGGTGTGAGTTAGGGGACGGGCTGCCCGGGGGTTGTTGTCCCTCCCTCAAGTCTGGGGAGGCGGGCCGGGATCTTTGCCAGTGATTCTCCATGGGGTTGACGTTGCCCATTTAAATCTGTGTTGTTGCTGAAATATTGTCCCTGACATCAAACCTTCAAGAACGGCAGTGATGCTTTTCAAGTTGTCTTCTCCATCAGCAATGACAAGGCCGCATCACACTCTCTGTCTGATGCAATGATGTCCTTTCAAGAGCCTGTGTTGTCATGGTAACCGCCCCCACAAGATACTTCGAGAGAGAGAGAGGGGGGGGGGGGGGTGATCAGCAATTTAATCATCTTGACAATCTCATCTGCCTTTCGTAATTTTTAATTTTAGTGGCACGTAAAATCCGAGATTTAAAAGAAATTAGCATTGATATAGTCTGCAATAGTGGCCGTAAACTGAATGAGGTGCTCTGGAAAAATCTTCAATTTTTAAAAAAAGAATTGCGAGCTTTAAAATTGAGGATGGTTAACAATAAAGACTTGCATTTATATAGCACCTTTCGTGACTTCAGGATCACCATCAATGGGGCGGCGCGGTGGCACAGTGGTTGGCACTGCTGCCTCACAGTGCCAGGGACCTGAGTTCGATTCCCGGCTCGGGGTCACTGTCTGTGTGGAGTCTGCACGTTCTCCCCCGTGTCTGCGTGGGTTTCCTCCGGGTGCTCCGGTTTCCTCCCACAGTCCAAAGATGTGCGGGTTAGGTGGATTGGCCAGGCAAAATTGACCCTTAGTGTCAGGGGGACTAGCTAGGGTAAATGCATGGGGTTATAGGGGATAGGGCCTGGGTGGGATTGTGGTTGGTGCAGGCTCGATGGGCTGAATGGCCTCTTTCTACGCTGTAGGATTCTATGATTCTATGTAAATACTTCTAACATAGAAACTAGAAGCAGGAGGAGGCCATTCAGCCCTTCGAGCCTGCTCCACCATTCATTTTGATCATGGCTGATCATCGAATTCAATATCCTGATTCCCCCTTCCACTCCCCTGTCCCTTGGTCCCTTTAGCCCCAAGAGCGATATCTAATTCCTTCTTGAAATCACGCATTTTGGCCTCAACTACTTTCTGTGGTAGTGAATTCTTCACATTCACCACCCACCGGGTGAAGAAATTTCTCCTCACCTCAATCTTAAAATATTTACCCCATATCCTCAAACTATGACCCCGAGTTCTGGATTCCCCCACCATCGAGAACATTCTTTCTGAATCTACCCTGTCTAACCCTGTTAGAATTTTATATGTTTCTATGAGATCCCCTCTCACTCTTCTAAACTCCAGTGAATATAATCCTAACCGACTTAGTCTCTCCACATATGACAGACCTGCCATCCCAGGAATCAGCCTGGTAAACTTTCGCTGTACTCCCTCTATAGCAAGGACATCCTTCCTCAGATGAGGACACCAAAACCACACACAATACTCCAGGTGTGGCCTCACCAATGCCCTGTACAATTGCAGCAAATCAGTCCCGATCCCTATACTCAAATCCTCTCGCTATGAAGGCCAACATTCCATTTGCCTTCGTTACTGCCTGCTGTACTGGCGCACTTACTTTCAGAGTAATTGCTGTTGTCTTCCTCTTCGACGATCACTCACTAACGAGTATAACTGCCCACCTAAGGAACACCATGTTCCTGGTCTTAGGTCCTTGTGTGGCTCCTGAACCCAATCCTACACTCTCATCTTCAACCTCACACTTGGTACATGCTTCCAGGAGGTGGGTTCGGCCCTTGGACTCGAGATCGCTGGGATTCCTTTCTCAGCACCCTTTTCCAAGTCTTCCTCTTGCCGCTGGGTGTCCTCAACTATAGCTCCGCATTGCGGCACGGTGGCACAGTGGTTAGCACAGCTGCCTCACAGCTCCAGGGACCCGGGTTCAATTCTGGCCTCGGGTGACTGTCTGCATTTTCTCCCCGTGTCTGCGTGGGTTTTCTTCCACACTCCAAAGATGTGCAGGTGAGGTGGATTGGCCGTGCTAAATTGTGCCTTAGTGTCCCAAGATGTGCAGGTTAGGTGGATTGGCCCTGCTAAATTGCCCCTTAGTGTCAGGGTTACTGGCTAGGGTAAGAACGTGGGGTTATGGGGATAGGTCCTGGGTGGGATTGCTGTTGGTGCAGGCTTGATGGGCCGAATGGCCTCCTTCTGCACTGTCGGGATGGTATGATTCTAAGGTCCACTTTGAGCATTGGCATTGTAACTTTAAGTAAAAAAATATTTTTAAAGAATATTATTGTGACTTTGACGAGGGCTGCAGCACATTATAGTGGCAGGAACTGAAGTCTAACTCAAACAGGAAGGTAAAAGATGGGCAACATATGCTCAAGGACTGTGAGGATGGAGATGGGCTTGTAGTTGGACGGGCCAGAGGGGTCAGGGAGTGGCTTTTTTTGAGGACAGATTAGATTTGATCATTCTTTTTATTCATTCATGGGACATGGGCGTCGCTGGCTGGGCCAGCATTTATTGCCCATCCCTAGTTGCCCTTGGAGGGCAGTTGAGAGTCAAACCACATTGCTGCGGCTCTGGAGTCACATGTAGGCCAGACCGGGTAAGGACGGCAGATTTCCCTCCCTAAAGGACATTAGTGAACCAGATGGGTTTTTCCAACAATTGACAATGGTTTCATGGTCATCAGTAGATTCTTAATTCCAGATATTTTTTATTGAATTCAAATTCCACCATCTGCTGTGGCGGGATTCAAACCCGGGTCCCCAGAACATTAGCTATTGACACAGTGGTTAGCACTGCAACCTCACAGTGCCAGGGACCCGAGTTCAATTCTGGCCTCGGGTCCCTGTCTGTGTGGAGTTTGTACGTTCTCCCCATGTCTGCGTGGGTTTCCTCCGGGTGCTCCGGTTTCCTCCCACAGTCCAAAGATGTGCGGGTTAGGTGGATTGGCC
This sequence comes from Mustelus asterias, assembly GCF_964213995.1. Classification (NCBI taxonomy): domain Eukaryota; kingdom Metazoa; phylum Chordata; class Chondrichthyes; order Carcharhiniformes; family Triakidae; genus Mustelus; species Mustelus asterias. The sequence continues at coordinate 13,986,327 of NC_135819.1, read as the reverse complement.
GTGCTAAATTGCCCCGAGTGCTAGGGGGATTAGCAGGGTAAAATGAGGGGTTGCGGGAATGGGGCCTGGGTGGGATTGTGGTTAAAGCTTATCTAAAAGTCACAAGTAAGGCTTACATTAACACTGCAATGAAGTTACTGTGAAATTATCTTAGTCGCTACACTCCGGCACCTGTTCAGGTCAATGCACCCTAACCAGCACGTCTTTCAGAATGTGGGAGGAAACCGGAGCACCCGGAGGAAACCCACACAGACACGGGGGAGAACGTGCAGACTCCACGCAGACAGTGACCCAAGCCGGGAATCGAACCCGGGTCCCTGGCGCTGTGAGGCAGCAGTACTAACCACTGAGCCGCCCCCATTGGTTGATGCAGACTCGATGGGCCGAGTGGCCTAATTCTCCTCCTATGTCTTACGGTCTTATGAGGACTGGGTGGGATTGTTGTTGGCGCAGACCCGATGGGCTGAATGGTCTTCTTCTGCACTGTAGGGATTCTATGATTCTGAGCTTCTGGATTAATAGTCTGGCGATAATACCACGAGGCCACCACCTCCCCTGGCATTTTAGAAAAGGAAGCAGGTGAAGAGAGGGAATTAATGAAAATGTCACGTGGAAAATAGGGTGATAAACGTCACATGGATTTGATCTGTTCACTCCTTCAAGGAGACCGCAGTGAGGAAGGACCTCTCTGCGAGTGTACACAATACTAAGTAGAATGGAAAAGGTTAACACTAACCACTCGTACAAGTTGAACCACAGCTGTGAGCTCAGAGGATATACGCACTAACTGATAAAAGGGCAACTTCAAGACTGATGTCACAAAGCAAGTAAAACATTAAAGAAAGGTCTCTGGGCAGCGCAGCGGAGGAAAATCCATCCGGAGTCATCTGAGAGGCAGCTTAACCCCAGTGATGGGCAGATCGACGTGGGAGGGCGAGGCGGAGGGGCGGAGTGGCCTCCTTCCCTTACGCGGTCAGGACTTTACAGGCGGCGAGTGAGCTGGCCTAACGTCAAGAATTTCCTGCTCGCAATCAAGAGATAATGTGCGGACACGCTCACACACACACACACTTTGGTACCACGCGGATGGGAGAAGGGGGCTGTCCCAGAGTGTTCCATTTCTGATTAGTGGGTGGAGTCCCCTCTTTGCATCACGGCCGGGACCCTTGCTCACACAGGAGCTCAAACCTATTCTGAGAGTGTCTTGAGTAAAACACCCAGGCTGGGATGATTCAGCCCCGAACAATCTCAACTTTCGAGCTATGCTTCATCAATATTTTACTTTCTTTTAATAATCGAGACAAATGCCCAATAGTCAACAGTTGGTTCCAAAAGCGAAAATGAATAACAAGCTGCTTAAAAATGAATGCCTTGTTCTTTAAGCCATTTCCTTTGGCTTTGGCACCTAACTTGTCGTGATTCTGAGAATAGCACCCCATTCCTACCCTAGATTAATCATCATTATTTCCTGTCTAGGGCAGGGGCTGTGATGTCCACCCTATTAGTGTGTCCCTGCTCCCCCCACCGCCTACACTCCCCGCTATCTCCCCCCCCCCCCCCCCAATCTTTACCCTTGAGGGAGAGCCCCCTTTTGTCATTCGAAGTCTGCTGACTAAGGATTCGTGCAATGAGCCATAGCCACAGGCCCTTCCACCGAACTGCAGCCAGCTCAGCCCAGACACAACAAGCCTTGTCCGCAAATTCCACACTGCATCCTGTGACTCACTGTTTATGGGAAGGGTTTACAAACAGGATTCACTTGCGGGGCCCAGCCCTTGCACACCCCAAAGGATGAGTCCCAAATTTTGGAGGCGTGATCTACGATTCTCGTCACGGTTTACAGAGCATCCACCTCAGGCCCTGTTATCAGCAGATCTGCGTCTTATCTCACCATCGGGTGCTGGCTGAATGATTTTTGAGAGTTTCAGAGATTTATTTTGAGCCCTGAGCCTCTTGTCCACCCCCCCCCCCCCGCCCTCCCTCGGGGACTCGGCTGGTGAGTGTAAACTCTCTGCAGGAGTGCTGGCAATCTTCCAGTCGCTTGCTCGAGCCACCCATTTTTCAGTCTGAGTGTAGACAGCGAGTGCGCTGATAGAGTGAAGAACGCAAGAGTTGTGCCACCAGCCCATTGCTCTCCTTACCCTCCAGCCCCGACTTGTAGTTAAGAGCAGCCAATTTTGCCCTTGCCATCCCATCTACCAGTCCTGAGGTGGAGATGCCGGCGTTGGGACTGGGGTGGGCACAGTAAGAAGTCTCACGACACCAGGTTAAAGTCCAACAGGTTTATTTGGAATCACATAAGCACAGAAACATAGAAGATAGGAGCAGGAGGAGGCCATTCGGCCCTTCGAGCCTGCTCCGCCATTCATCACGATCATGGCTGATCGTCCAACTCAATGGCCTAATCCTGCTTTCTCCCCATAACCTTTGATCCCATTCGCCCCAAGTGCTGTATCCAGCCTCCTCTTGAATACATTCAATGTTTTTGCTAATAGATAAACTTAAACGTGAAGATTGATTTACAATTCCTGAAGACTCCAGGTTGATCCTGGAAGTGTTGGCAACCCTAGGGCCTTGGAATATCATGTCACCTGGAAGAAAGCATCTCCGACAGTGCAGCACTACCACAGTACTGCGCTGGGGGTGTTAACCCTGAGCTGCGGATGAGATTAAACGTCCTATTCTCTGGCAGGTGCTGACTGACCGGTGGCGTATTCCCCATTTGTTTTTGCGTTTGTGTTTCAATCTGGGATTTCCCGCCATTTCTTTTTTGGGGCATTTGTTCCCGATGGAGGGATGGCTCTGATTCCGGACTTGGGTCACTGTCTGTGTGGAGTCTGCACATTCTCCCCGTGTCTGCGTGGGTTTCCTCCGCGTGCTCCGGTTTCCTCTCACAGTCCAAAGATGTGCGGGTTAGGTTGATTGGCCATGATAAATTGCCCCTTAGTGTCAGGGGGATTAGCTAGGGTAAATACACGGGGTTATGGGGATAGGGTCTGTGTGGGATTGTGGTCCGTGTGGGATTGTGGTCCGTGTGGGATTGTGGTCCGTGCAGACTCGATGGGCCGAATGCACTTTAGGAATTTAATGATGAATAATCTTTTTATTACTTTGGGAATGAGGACAAGATTGCTGTTCCTTGTCTGTCCCTAGTCACCCTTGAGAAAGGAGCTTCTTCCTGACCCTGTGTGGTGTGGCCGCACTGTTTTATAGGGAGGGGATTCCAGGATTTTGACCCATGTGAAAGTGACGGAACGGCAAAACAGGGCGGAGTCTCCTCCACTCACTGGAGGCAGGAAGGGCCTGTACCAGAACCTGGCCACCATTCTGCCTTCACCGGAATTATGTTACGTTACTCTTAATGCCCTCAGGGATGGGCAATAAGTGCCAGCCAGCGACAGACACATCTCGTGAACGAATAATAAAAATATTACCCTTGACCAGCTGTTGGTGAGCCACTTTCCTGACTAGAATTGAGTGAGTAAAGTCAGAGGGCAGCTAAGTGTCAGCCACATTGTGTGGCTCTGGAGTCACATGTAGGCCAGACCGGGAAATGCAGATTTCCTTCCCAAAATGTAAGGATAATTAGTCCTCAGAGGCAGAAGTCCCTTCACCAAAATCCCTTTATTTACAAGCCTGACAACAACATACAGAGTGCTTTCAGTCAGCAGTCTACACTCGGGAGTCCCAGAGGAACTGACATGCCTGGTTAAGTAAGCAAGAGGTTCCCTGATTGGCCCATCAATTTGGTTATTAATCACTCCCACATCAATTGCCTGGTGAAAGTCGTTACAATGAGGAAGATAATTGGGTTTTGAGGGCAGCACAGTGGCTAGCACTGATTCGGAATCCATTCCTTGCTTGCTCCAAAAACCAAATTCAAATTCCAATTGAATCCAATTCCTGGTCCTCACAAGAAAGGCAAACAAGATCCAAGCTGACAGGATAAGGCATTGCACCCCTTGGGCTTGGATGGTACAGTGACACAGTGGTTAGCGCTGCTGCCTCACAGTGCCAGGGACCCGGGTTCAATTCCCGGCTTGGGTCACTGTCTGTGCGGAGTTTGCATGTTCTCCCCGTGTCTGCGCGGGTTTCCTCCGGGTGCTCCGGTTTCCTCCCACAGTCCGAAAGACGTGCAGGTTAGGGTGCATTGGCCGTGTTAAATTCTCCCTCAGTGTACCCGAACAGGCGCCGGAGTATGGCGACTAGGAGATTTTCACAGTAACTTCATTGCAGTGTTAATGTAAGCCTACTAATAAATAAATTTAAACTTAAGGGCCTCATGCCACCACCTGGTGTTAACCCATTGACAAGTAGGCCCAGTACCAAGCGGTGTTGCCTGGTAGGTGAACCTGTGCCATGAGCTTGTCACCTCCGGGGGGAGGGAAGGGGTGGAAGGGGGGTAACTAATTGGGGGACTGGACGTCGGGAAAAGGGTGGCCAACTGTCTGCCCTTGACCCTTCTCCATCCCATAAGACCATAACACATAGGAGCAGAATTAGGCCACTTGGCCCATTGAGTCTGCTCCGCCATTCAATCATGGCTGATACCCTTCTCCCTGCAACCTCTCCTCACACCAAGAAACTGCCCCACCTCCACCTCCACCACATTACTTCCGTAGCCTGGGTCCTCCACGACCCTGGGACTCTGTGGGGGGAGGAGGGGTTGGTGGGCGGAGGGTGGTTTGTGATGGGGGTGGAGGTTTGGGGGTGGGTACGTCCTTCAAGCAGCAGACAAAGCCCCCTCAGTGACATCATTGAGCACTGGGCTCTGGTTTGATTGACTGCTCTGACAAGGTGTGACTTTTGCCCCCCACCTGGTGGTGGGGGGGTCTTGATCACATAGGCAGGCCTTGCCACTGCCTGATTGGCTTGTGGCTCAGGTAGCCTTTCCGAAAAGGAGAAGCCGCGTGGGTAATTCTTGGCTCTCCAGCCAGCGGGCGTGTACCCCCACCCCTCCCCCCGATGCCTCAGCAAGTTTCCACCCAAAATTCCAATTCAGGCCGGCGGGTGTCTTGGCGGGGTGGACCTCGGAGGTGATGGCGTCCCCACGCACCTGCCGCCCAGGCGCCGAGAAGAGACGTTTTCCTGCAGATACAATCAGATCGAGTTGGTGCGGTCGGTCTGACGGTTGTGGCTTCAAGTTCCTCTCTGGAGACTTCAAGCACAACATCTGGGTCGCTGCTCCACTGAGGGTGTGCTACTCTGTCAGAGGCTCTGTCTTTTGGACAAGAATTTAAACCACTTATCCTGGCTGCCCTCTCAGGTGGACATAAAGTGTGCCCACAGCATCATTTCGAAGAAGATCGGGAGAGATCCCCCTGCTTTCTTCGGCAACATCATGGAAAGAAAGCACGGTGGCACAGTGGTTAGCGCTGCTGCCTCGCAACGCCAGGGACCCGGGTTCAATTCCGGTCTCATGTCACTCTCTGTGTGGAGTTTGCACGTTCTCCCCGTGTCTGCGTGGGTTTCCTCTGGGTGTCTGATGATCAGCCATTGTCATAATGAATGGCGGAGCAGGCTCAAAGGGCTGAATGGCCAACTCCTGCTTCTAGTTTCTATGTTTCTATGCTCCCGGTTCCCCCCACACTCCAAAGATGTGAGGGCCAAGTGGATTGGCCATGGTAAAATTGCCCCTGAGTGTCAGGGGTTTGCAGGGTACATGCGTGGGGTTACTGGGATCTGGGTGGGATTGTTGTCAGTGCAGGCTCGATGGGCCGAATGGCCTCCTCCTGCACTGTAGGGATTCTATGATTCTATGAAAGCCGATGGTCTGGCTTGCTATCACACTGCTGTTTGTGGGAGCTTGCTGTGGACACATTGGTAGCCAGATTTCCAACAGCGACCGTGCTTCCAAAGCACTTTCATTGGCCGCAGAGCGTTTGGTGAGGCCCCCAAGCCAGGAGAGGCATTAGAGACAGACAAGTTTGTTTTCTTTGTACGTGGTGAGTAATTCTCAGTGGTTACTCCTGTGTGACTGTATGTCACATTCACAGGCCCAGGTTACACACAGACACCTGTTCCACTCTGTGTTCCAGGCTCCCAGGGTCTATCTACCCAGAGCCAAGCAACGGCAGTGCGAAATAATTTGCATTGAAGAACCTTTAATTATAATGTAGCTCTGCAAAAAATATGTCTCATGGGGTGGGGGGGAGAGGGGGCGGGCGGGGTGTCGGGGGGAGGGGGGGGTGCGGAGTGTGAGAGCCGTGACTGGAAATTTCCCTTTGCGTTCCAGCTCCAGGGGTGAGGCGTGGGTTGGGGGCAGGGGCAGTAGGATGAGCTTGTCTTGTTGGAGATGGAAGGGGAGGAGGACAGGACGAATGGCTTAGTCTCCAACACGGGCTCCCTGAGCAGGAGCAAGCGAACTTGTCTCCGACCTCGTCATGTGATCAGGATCAGGAGCCTCCGTCCAAGCACTGGACAAAAACAACAACAACTCGCACCCATCTGGCGCCTTTGACGGCGCAGGGGCATCCCATGATGCTTCACAGGAGCGTTGCGAAACAAAATCTGACATCGCGTCACATGAAGGTGGAGACCATAGAATCCCCACGCTGCAGAAAGGAGGCCATTCGGCCAATCAAGTCTGCGCTGACTCACCAAAACAACGTCTTACCCAGGATCACCCACCCTCCTCCTCCCTTTCCCCTTAACCCCGCACATTTATCATGGCCAATCCACCGAACCTGCAGATCTTTGGACATTAAGGGGCAATTTAGCATGGCCAATCCACCGAACCTGCACATCTTTGGACACTAAGGGGCAATTTAGCATGGCCAATCCACCTAATCTACATACCTTTGGACACTAAGGGGCAATTTAGCATGGCCAATCCACCTGACCGACACGTCTTTGGACACTAAGGGACAATTTAGCATGGCCAATCCACCTGACCTACGCGTCTTTGGACACTAAGGGGCAATTTAGCATGGCCAATCCACCGAACCTGTACATCTTTGGACACTAAGGGGCAATTTAGCATGGCCAATCCACCGAACCTGTACATCTTTGGACACTTAGGGGCAATTTAGCACGGCCAATCCACCTAACCTGTACATCTTTGGACACTAAGGGGCAATTTAGCATGGCCAATCCACCTAACCTACATATCTTTGGACACTAAGGGGCAATTTAGCATGGCCAATCCACCTAACCTGCACATCTTTGGACATTAAGGGGCAATTTAACATGGCCAATCCACCTAATCTACACATCTCTGGACACTAAGGGGCAATTTAGCATGGCCAATCCACCTAACCTACACATCTTTAGACATTAAGGGGCAATTTAACAAGGCCAATCCACCTAACCTGCACATCTTTGGACATTAAGGGGCAATTTAGCATGGCCAATCCACCTAACCTACACATCTTTGGACACTAAGGGGCAATTCAACACGGCCAATGCACCTAACCAGCATGTCTTTCTGACTATAGGAGGAAACCGGAGCACCCGGGGGAAACCCACGCAGACACGGGGAGAACGTGCAGACTCCGCATAGACAGTGACCCAAGCCGGGAATCAAACCCGGGTCCCTGGCGCTGTGAGGCAGCAGCGCCCCTCCTCTGAGTCTGATTCACATTTTTCTCCATTTCTTGCTGATTGGGTGAGAATCTATTAGAGTTGTGGTCACTTGTTTTCACACACAGTCAGATCCCCAAAATAGTGTTGTGATAACAGTGACCAGATCATCTGGAGTTTTTGATGTTGTTTGAATCTTGGTCAGACACCAAGGAGAAATCCCCTTTCTCTTCTTGGAAGTAGTTGCTGTGTGACAAGGTGGCACAGTGGTTAGCACCGCTGCCTCACAGTGCCAGAGACCCGGGTTCGATTGCCAGGTTGGGTCACTGTCTGCGTGGAGTCTGCACATTCTCCCCCGTGTCTGCGTGGGTTTCCTCCGGGTGCTCCGGTTTCCTCCCACAGTCCAAAGATGCGTGAGTTAGGTTGATTGGCCATGCTAAATTGCCCCTTAGTGTCCCAGGGTGTGTAGGTTAGAGGGATTAGTGGGGTAAATATGTAGAAATCATAGAAATCATAGAAACCCTACAGTGCAGAAGGAGGCCATTCGGCCCATCGAGTCTGCACCGACCACAATCCCACCCAGGCCCTACCCCCACATATTTACCCACTAATCCCTCTAACCTACTCATCCCAGGACTCTAAGGGGCAATTTTTAACCTGGCCAATCAACCTAACCCGCACATCTTTGGACTGTGGGAGGAAACCGGAGCACCCGGAGGAAACCCACGCAGACACGAGGAGAATGTGCAAACTCCACACAGACAGTGACCCGAGCCGGGAATCGAACCCGGGACCCAGGAGCTGTGAAGCAGCAGTGCTAACCATTGTGCTACCGTGCCGCCCGTAGGGTTATGGGGACAGGGCCTGGCTGGGATTTTTGTTGGTGCAGATGGGCCGAATGGCCTCCTTCTGCACAAAGCTGTGCGGGTTAGGTGGATTGGCTGTGCTAAATTGCCCCTTAGTGTCAGGGGGATTAGCTAGGGTAAATACATGGGGTCATGGGGTTACAGGGATAGGGCCTGGGTGGGATTGTGGTCGGTGCAGACTCAAGGGGCCGAATGGCCTCCTTCTGCACTGTAGGGATTCTATGATTCTATGCTTTTACATCCATGTGACAGGACAGAGAGGGCTTTGTGTTAACCTCTCCCCCGAAAGATGGCACCTCAGACAATGCAGCACTCCCCCACGATGTGTGCTGCACTGGAGTGTCAGCTCGGTGCTCCGATAGCTGGAGTGGGACTTGAACCCACAACGTTCCAAGAAGGCCTATCACTGAGAGTGCGGGATGAGGCTGGCATGTTACCCGGGCACTGATAGGCAGGGAAGACAAATGGAGGAGTGGGGGATTTTCAGAATCCTTCCAGTTTCTCATCTCAGGTGATCGATAAACCAAACTGCACTCTGTAAATTTACGAGAGCTTCTGTGTATCCGCCTGCCAGGAGCAAGACAGTAAATAGCTGCTGGCTGCTCCTGTGGCTGTTAACAATGTGTGTTCCCCACCAGAAACACGACAGAGACACACACCAGGTCTGCTGGAGGCACATTTCCACTCCATCTGACGAAGGAGCAGCGCTCCGAAAGCTAATGGTGTTTGCTATCAAATAAACCTGTTGGACTTTAACCTGGTGTTGTTAAACTTCTTACTGTGTTCACCCCAGTCCAATGCCGGCATCTCCACATCGTAGGCCTTTACACTCAGTGTTAGCTCCCGTCCCGATTAGAATCATAGAATCCCTACAGTGCAGAAGGAGGCCATTCGACCCATCAAGCCTGCACCAATGACAATCCCATCCAGGCCCTAGCCCTGTCACCCCATGTACTTCAGCAGGTCTGGCAGTATCTGTAAGGAGAGAAAAGAGCTGACATTTTGAGTCCAGATGATCCTTTGCCAAAGGTTTTCAGATTCCAGCACCCACAGTAATTTGCTTTTAACCCCACGTATTTACCCTGCTCATCCCCCTGACACTAAGGGGCAATTTTGGCAGGGCCAATCCACCTAACCTACACATGGCAGAGTGGTTAGCGCTGCTGCCTCACAGCACCAGGGACCCGGGTTCGATTCCCGGCTCGGGTCACTGTCTGTGTGGAGTTTGCACATTCTCCCCGTGTCTGCGTGGGTTTCCTCCGGGTGCTCCGGTTTCCTCCCACAGTCCAAAGCTGTGCAGGTTAGGTGGATTAGCCATGCTAAAATTCCCCCTTGCCCTTAGTAACCAAAGATGAGTAGGTTAGATGGATTGGCCATGCTAAATTGCCCCTTAGTGTCCAAATACGTGCTGGCTAGGTGCATTGGCTGTGCTAAATTCTCCCTCAGTGTACCCGAACAGGCGCCAGAGTGTGGCGACTAGGGGATTTTCAGAGTAACTTCATTGCAGTGTTAATGTAAGCCTACTTGTGACACTAATAAATAAACTTTACTAAGGGGCAATTTAGCATGGCCAATCCACAAACCCACACATCTTTGGACTGTGGGAGGAAACCGGAGGAAACCCACACAGACTCGGGGAGAATGTGCAGACTCCACACAGACAGTGACCCAAGCCGGGAATCGAACCCAGGTCCTTGGCACTGTGAGGCAGCAGTGCTAACCACTGTGCCACAGTGCCTCCACTGATGCACCGCTCTGCTTAGATCCGTTTTGTTAGATCCTGTAGGGTAAAGGGAGTAAGATCACAGCCAAACTCCATTCGATTTCTATCCCTAGAATGATTCCTGCCAACTGCATTGGCTGATGCCCACACTGACATTCACAATGCGGGCACAGAATCAAACCTGGGAATAACCCAACCAGGTACCATTCCAGGTAGCCCATTTCTCAATGGGGGCCATTACACTCCCCCGCCATCAGATATTTATTTGATCTGTCATCCTCTCTGGAACATAAGAGCTCATTCAGCCCCTTGGGCCTATCCTAGCACTCTGAAATCTGTCTCTTAACTGGATCTGCTATATCCGTCCCTAATCTTGGAGTGGGAATTTCAAAGGAGGTGCTTTTATTTACTCTTTCATGGGGATGTGGACATCACTAACAAGGCCAGCACTTGTTGCATCGATAGAGTGGCTTGCTGTCCATTTCAGAGGGTAGTTAAGAGTCAGCCACGCTACTGTGGCTCTGGTGTCATGTGTAGGCCTTAAGAACATTATTGAACCAGAGAGGGATTTCAGCAACAAATCGATAATTGTTTAGCGAAGAAAAAAAGGGTGGCACGGTGGCACGGTGGTTAGCACTGATGCCTCACAGTCCCAGGGACCCGGGTTCAATTCCCGGCTTGGGTCACTGTCTGTGTGGAGTTTGCACGTTCTCCCCGTGTCTGCGTGGGTTTCCTCCGGGTGCTCCGGTTTCCTCCCACAGTCCAAAAGACGAGCTGGTTAGGGTGCATTGGCCGTGCTAAATTCTCCCTCAGTGTACCCGAACAGGCGCCGGAGTGTGGCGGCTAGGGGATTTTCACAGTAACTTCATTGCAGTGTTAATGTAAGCCTACTTGTGACTAATAAATAAACTTTACTTTAGCTTCCAACTCTAGATATTATGAATTGAACTGTGGCGGGAATTGAAGTCCGTATCCCCAGAACATTAAGCCTGGTGACCGGATTATTAGTTCCTAACCAACATCACCAAAACAATTGTCTGGTCATTATTGTCTAAGATAGCGTTGTAGAAAGTCGGAGCAGGAGTAGGCCATTCAGCCCATTGATCCTGCTCCGCCATTCTGGGTGATCATGGATGATCTTCATTCTTAACACCACACCCCCGCTCTCTCCCCATTCCTCTTGACCCCTTCAGAGTCTAGAAATCTATCTATTTCCTTCTTAAGTATATTCAGTGACCCGGCCTCCACATCCTTCTGCGGTGGAGAATTCCACAGGTTCATCACCCTCTGGTTGAAGAAGTTTCTACTCATCCCAGTCCTAAATGGCCTACCCTGTATCCTAAGACCATGGTCCCAATTTTACCATCGTGTTGCGCCCTTTTTCGGGCACGAAAACTTGGTTAAAGTCGGGTGTGAGGCGAGTGGTATGATCAGCGCCCACCTCCGTGCCGGTCCCCCTTTACCAAGGTCCAAAAATGGCCGCGATCGGGACCGCGCCTGAAAAGGGCGCGACGGCCATTTAAATGCATTTGCATGCATTTAAATTGATTTAATGGGCTGCACGCCCAACTTCACCGGCACTTCCTCCTTTACCACCACGTCCGCCCGTCCAGAATCAGCGCAAAACAGACATGCTCCATAAAAGTCCGATTTGGGCGCTCCATCCGTGAGGGTTAGTGAGGAGGTAGGTGCCAAGCGTCCAACGGCTCTCTGCTTAAGATCGGTGGGGTGGGGGGCAGAAGGTGGGTCCACTGCCACTCTGTCTGTGATCAATGGGGAGAAGGGGGGTCCGCTGCCACTCTGCCTGGGATCAATGGGGAAAAGGGAGATCCGCTGCCACTCTGCCTGTGATCAGTGGAGAGGAAGGGGGTGGTCCACTGCCACTCTACCTGAGATCAGTGGAGGAAAGGGGGGGTCCACTGCCACTCTGCCTGGGATCAATGGGGGGGAGGTAGGTCCACTGCCACTCTACCTGAGGTCAGTGGAGGGGAAGGGGGGGTCCACTGCCACTCTGCCTGAGATCAGTGGAGAGGAAGTGGGGGGGGGGGGGTCCACTGCCACTCGACCTGAGATTGGTGGGGGAGGGGCCTGCGATCGGTCTGGGTGGTGGGGAGGGTCGGGGGATAAGGGGGTCAGTAATGTTGTGGGGGTGGGGTGATGTCTGTGGGGGCCAGGGGGAGGCATTACCCGGCCCGGGAGGGATGTGGCAGGGGAGCAGCATTCTATCATTTTTCTTTCTGCGCATGCGCAGTTGGAGGCGCCGATCGGAGCTGCAGGATTTTGGGTGCATTAAGCCCCGCCCACAGGCTTGTGTGGCGCGATTCGGAATCGCTGATATTTTTTCAGGCACAGTGAGTATGGGGGCACCTGAGGACGGGTCTAAAAGTCAGATCTGAAACACTCCCAGTTTCAAGTCCACCCAGCACTTAGGATCAAAATGGTAAAATAGGGCCCCATGTCCCCTTATTCTAGAATCCCCCCAACTCCCAGCCTGAGGAAACGTCATCCCTGCATCCAATCCATCCAGGCCCGTCAGAATTTTATACATTTCAATGAGATGGCACGGTAGCACAGTGGTTAGCACTGCTGCTTCACAGCTCCAGGGTCCCGGGTTCGATTCCCGGCTCGGGTCACTGTCTGTGTGGAGTTTGCACATTCTCCTCGTGTCTGCGTGGGTTTCCTCCGGGTGCTCCGGTTTCCTCCCACAGTCCAAAGATGTGCGGGTTAGGTTGATTGGCCAGGTTAAAAATTGCCCCTTAGAGTCCTGAGATGCGTAGGTTAGAGGGATTAGCAAGTAAAAAATATGTGGGGGTAGGGCCTGGGTGGGATTGTGGTCGGTGCAGACTCGATGGGCCGAATGGCCTCCTTCCGCACTGTAGGGTTTCTATGATTCCCCCTCTCATTCTTCTAAACTCCAGTGAATTGTTTGTGGGAGATTACTGTGCATAAATTGGCTGCTGTAATTTGATTAGATTTGATTTATTATTGTCACATGTATTGGGATACAGTGAAAAGTATTGTTTCTTGCGCGCTATACAGACAAAACATACTGATCATAGAGTACATAGGGGAGAAGGAAAGGTGAGGGTGCAGAATGTAGTGTTACAGTCATAGCTAGGGTGTAGAGAAAGATCAACTTAATATATGGTAGGTCCATTCAAAAGTCTGACGGCAGCAGGGAAGAAGCTGTTCTTGAGTCGGTTGGTCCGTGACTTCAGACTTTTGTATCTTTTTCCCCGATGGAAGAAGGTGGAAGAGAGAATGTCCGGGGTGCGTGGGGCGTCCTTAATTATGCTGGCTGCTTTTCCTGAGGCAGCGGGAAGTGTAGACAGAGTCAATGGATGGGAGGCTGGTTCGCGTGATGGACTGGGCTTTGTTCACGACTCTTTGTAGTTCCTTGCGGTCTTGGTCAGAGCAGGAGCCCCATACCAAGCTGTGACACATCCGGATAGGATGCTTTCTATGGTGCATCTGTAAAGGTTGCCCGCCATTTTGGGGCAGGCAGGGTCCAAGGCTAATCTTAGACCCGCTGCTCCAAAATGACCCTCCCAAGCTTGTCACAATCATGTGTCACAAGGAGTTAAGATAGGGAGAAACTATGATCTCACTGAAGAGTGGAACATGGGCTTCACGGGCCGACTGACCTATTCCTGAGTCTCAATTTACTCAAATTCTGAACCCCATATTCTTTTTTTTTGAAAGAAACCTTTCAAATTTGCATTCAGATGAATCACGAATCTCTGCTCTGATCAACTCCCAAGGGAGCGTGTGCTGATTTACCGCTCATTTCAGGAAAGATTCCCGCACAATCATTTTGAATGCCCCCTTCATCCAATTGAAACCGTTTTCCCTTGTTAAGTGAAAATCACTAAATGACATACAAACGGAAGTGAAAAATGAAAATCTACCAACACTCTCACTAAATCATTGCCGGGTGATGTGACTCCCTCTCGGTGTCTGTCTTTTTACAGACTCATCGAGAGAAGATCTTCATGGATCATGGAATCCCTACAGTGCAGGAGGCCATTCGGCCCATCGAGTCTGCACCGACCACACTCCCACCCAGGCCCTATCCCCATAACCCCATGCATTTACCCAAGCTAGTCCCCCTGACACTAAGGGGACAATTTAGCACGGCCAATCCACCTGACCCGCACATCTTTGGACTGTGGGAGGTAACCGGAGCAGCCGGAGGAAACCCACGCAGACACGGGGAGAACATGCAAACTCCCCACAGACAGTGACCCAAGCCCGGAATTGAACCTGTGTCTCTGATGCTGTGAAGCAACAGTGCTAACCACTGTGCCACCATGCCACCTGTATTTATATAGTTCCTTTCACAACATTACAACACTCTTTATAGCCAGTGAAGTAGAGTTACCGTCATAATATAGAAACCATAGCACCCAATTTGCTTACAGCAAGCTCCTGCAGGTGGCAGTGTGATAATGCCCACATCATCTGTCTGTCTGATGTTGTTAGGGGTACAAGTATTGGTGAGGTCACCTGGGAAAGCACCGCGCTTCTTTCAAAGTCATGTGATGGGCTCTTTTACATCCTTCTTGAGAGGCGAACGGGGCCTTGATTTTAAGGCTTCATCCAAAAGACAGCATCTCCAACAGTGCTGCACTCCCTTCCACCCTAAAATGGAGTGTTAGCCTTCATTTTGGTGCTTAAATCAGACATGAACCCTTAGCCTTTGGACTCAGAGGTAAGTGTCCTACTGATTTGTATTGTTCTCAACGGGGCCCATGAGGTGGGCCTCTTAGAGTATGAGCTCCTTGATTGAGGTGATGATTGCCTGCCTAATCAGGGAGAGTCTCCTGTGTATAGAAGCATTCTTAGGAGTGGAATAGAGTTTGGGAATAAAGGGAATCTGGTGAAGGAACACTGGTCTCTGAGGAGTTATTTCACCTCAGCACCACAGGTGATACACACGGATTGATCCATGGGAGAATCAGAGAATCCCTACAGTGCAGAAGGAGGCCATTCGGCCCATCGAGTCTGCACCGACCACAATCCAATCCAGGCCCTATCCCTGTAACCCCACATATTAACCCTGTTAATCCCCTGACACTAAGGACAATTTAGCCTGGCCAATCAACCTAACCAGCACATCTTTGGAGTGTGGGAGGAAACAGGAGCACCCGGAGGAAACCCACGCAGACACGGGGAGAACGTGCAGACTCCACATGGACAGTGACCCGAGGCCGGAATCGAACCCGGGTCCCTGGCGCCGTGAGGCAGCAGTGCTAACCAATGTGCTACTTGCCACTGTGCCACCTGAGAAATGAGGCAAGTGTGTTCACACTTGCCATGTTAAGGACTATATACATGGATTTGGATGGGTTTGACACTCAAAGGTTATTCATGCATTCTCAACCTTGCCCCTCACCTGAGGCTGTGGTAATTATCAGGTTAAATCACCACAGATTAGGTCTCCCCCTCCAAGAACAGTCTATGAAGATCTGGGACTATGGCAACTTCTCCTATAATCTTATGTCTAATCAATGACTGTCTAGAATCTGGAGTTATATCTGTCAGTTTGACTTCCAATTGCAATCAACCTAGGCTGTTGCATTATGAACATTCAACATATAAAATAGGAGAATAGGGGCGGCATGGTGGCACAGTGCTGCCTCACAGCGCCAGGGACCCAGGTTAGATTCCCGGCTTGGGTCACTGTCTGTGCAGAGTTTGCACGTTCTCTCCCCCGTGTCCGCGTGTTTCCTCCGGGTGCTCCGGTTTCCTCTCATGGTTCAAAGATGTGCAGATGAGGTGGATTGGCCGTGCTAAATTGACCCTTACTGACCAGAAATGTGCGGTTTAGGTGGATTGGCCATGCTAAATTGCCCCTTAGCGTCCCGGGATGCGTAGGTTAGAGGGATTAGCGGGGTAAATATGTGGGGTTACAGGGATAGGGCCTGGGTGGGATTGTTGTCGGAGGGGCTGAATGGCTTCCTGCTGCATTGGAGGGTTTCCTATGAGAACAAGTCGGTCATCTGGCCCCTCGGGCCTGCTCTGCCATTCAATAAGATCATGGCTGATCTGATGGTGTTTCCGGTTCTACATTCCCATTATCCTCGATTCCTTTGCCGAACAGGGATCTTATCAACTCCCCCTCAATGATATTCAATTATCCCCCACCTTCATCAGCTTCTGACGGAGAGTTCTAAAGCCACACAAAAAAAATTATCCTTGTCTCTGTCCTAAAGGGGGCAACGCCTAATTTCAAAGCAGTGCCTCATAGCTCTGGATGCACCCCACGAGAATAGAATAGAATCCCTACAATGCAGAAAGAGGCTATTCGCCCCATCGAGCCTGCACCAACAACAATTGCACCCAGGCCCTATCTCCGTAAACCCATATATTTACCCTATTAACCCCCGGACATTAAGGGGCAATTTAGCATGGTCAATCCACCTAACCCTGCACATCTTTGGACACTAAGGGGCAATTTAGCATGGCCAATCCACCTAACCTACACATCTTTGGACACTAAGTGGCAATTTAGCATGGTCAATCCACCTAACCCTGCACATCTTTGGACACTAAGGGGCAATTTAGCATGGCCAATCGACCTAACCTACACACCTTTGGACACTTAGGGACAATTTATCATGGCCAATCCACCTAATCTACACATCTTTGGACACTAAGGGACAATTTAGCATGGCCAATCCACCTAACCTATACATCTCTGGACACTAAGGGACAATTTATCCCTAGTCTTTGGACACTAAGATCCAATTTAGCATGGCCAATCCACCTAACCTGCACATCTTTGGACAGTAAGGGGCAATTTAGCATGGCCAATCCACCTAACCTGCACATCTTTGGACATTAAGGAGCAAATTAGCATGGCCAATCCACCTAACCTACACATCTTTGGACACTAAGTGGCAATTTAGCATGGCCAATCCACTTAACCTGCATATCTTTAGAGTGTGGGAGCACCCAGAGGAAACCCACGCAGTCACTGAAGGTTGGAATCGAACCCAGGTCGGTGGCGCTGTGAGGCAGCAATGCTAACCATTGTGCCACCATGCCGAACCATCCTCTCCACCTGCCTCGACTTAAACTGCCTGAAGAAATGGGCCCATGCCAGCACACTAGACCCTAACTAAATATAGCTTTGGAGTCGGAAGATATAGCAGCTAACCTCAGAGTATGCTGTTCGGTTGCGGTCTTCCTGTGAGATGCTAGCAAACAGCAGAGAAAGGCACTCGCACAAGTCACAACCAAACTGAACTGTTCGCATTTACAGCACCCAAATATCTTTCTTACAGAATGCGCACTGGCTTAAAGGCCCCACTCCTGCAATGAATAAGATCCTGCCACATCATAACTATAACCTCCAGAGCGTTGGGATGAAATGGGGGAATGGAAGTGGGTGAGATTCTCACCAGAATAACATCTTATTGCATCACTTTCTTTCTCAGTGAAGAGAGGGGATTAATTTGCACCTTCTGAGTTTCCAGTCTGTGACTTCTCACGTTTGAAGTTTCTAATACTCTTTTTTTTAACTTCATGGTACTGGGGTGTTGTGGCTGGGCCGGCTTTTATTGCACATCCCTAATTGCCCTTGAACTGATTGGCTTGCTAGGCCATTTTTAGAGGGCATTTAAGAGTCAACCACATTACAGCACGGTGGCGCAGTGGTTAGCACTGCTGCCTCACAGCGCCAGGGACCCGGGTTCCATTCCCGGCTTGGGTCACTGTCTGTGTGGAGTCGGCACGTTCTCCCCGTGTCTGAGTGACAGGCTTCCTCCTACACTTTACATCACCTAATCCTTTCCATTTATCCTTCTATTTCGCCCTCCCGCCTGTACTTATCCATGTTCCTTTTAGATGCGTCCATGCTATTCACCTCAACCTAGAAGGCACTGTACAACAGCACCACTAACTGCATCTGCAAGATCCCCACCAGCTCCCACACCATCCTGACTTGGAAATATATTAGCCATTCCTTCACTGTCGCTGGGTCAAAATCCCTCCCTAACAGCACTGTGGGTGTACCTACACCGCACGAGCTGCAGCAGTTCAAGAAGGCGGCACGGTGGCACAGTGGTTACCATTGCTGCCTCACAGCGCCCGGGACCCGGGCTCAATTCCAGCCTTGGGACACTGTCCGTGTGGAGTCTGTACATTCTCCCCGTGTCTGAGTGGGTTTCCTCCGGGTGCGCCGGTTTCCTCCCAAAGTCCGAAAGACGTGCCGGTTAGGGTGCATTGGCCGTGCTAAATTCTCCCTCAGTGTACCCGCACAGGAGTGTGGTGACTAGGGGATTTTCACAGTAACTTCATTGCAGTGTTAATGTAAGCCTACTTGTGACAATAATAAATAAACGAAACTAAAACACATTGCTGTGGGTCTGATGTCACATGTGGGCTAGGCCAGGTAAGGGGATGGGCCGAATGGCCTCTTTCTGCACTGTAGGGTTTCTATGACTCTATGATCTTGGATTGGAAACCACCTTCACATGCTATCCCTTGATTCCCTGAGAGATCAATAATCTGTCTATCCCAGCCTTAACTATGGCGCATCTGCAACCATCATGGATGGCTGAACTTCCAAAGGTTCCACAACCCTCTGAGCAAAGACACTTCTCTTTATCTCAGTCCTAGATATTCGAGCCACCACCTCGAGTCTGTGTCCCCCCCGTGTTCTAGATTCCCCAACCAGCGGAAACGATCTCCACCCATCCGGTTCACGATTTGATTTGGTTTGATTTATTATGGTCACATGTTCATAAGATATAGGAGCAGAATTAGGCCATTCGGCCCATCGGGTCCGCTCCGCCATTCGATCATGGCTGATATGCTCCTCATCCCCATTTTCCTGCCTTCTCCCCATAACCCTTCAACCCATTACCCATTAAAAATCTGTCTAACTCTTCAAATTTACTCACTGTCCCAGCATCCACCGCACTTTGGGGCAGCGAATTCCACAGATTCACAACCATTTGGGAGAAGTAGTTTCTCCTCAACTCTGTTTTATATTTGCTACACCTTACTGTATTGGGACACAGTGAAAAATATTGTTTCTTGAGCGCTATACAGACAAAGCATACCGTTCATAGAGAAGGAAAAAGAGAGGGTGCAAAATGTAGTGCTACAGTCTTTGATTTGATTTATTATTGTCACATGTATTAGCATACAGTGAAAAGTATTGCTTCTCGCGCGCTATACAGACAAAGCATACCGTTCATAGAGAAGGAAAGGAGAGGGTGAACAATGTAATGTTGCAGTCATAGCTAGGGTGCAGAGAAAGATCAACTTAATATAAGGTAGGTCCATTCAAAAGTCTTACGGCAGCAGGGAAGAAGCTGTTCTTGAGTCAGTCGGTGTCCTTTAGGGAAGGAAATCTGCTGTCCTTACCCGGTCTGGCCTACTCGTGACTACAGAGCCACAGCAATGTGGTTGGCTCTCAACTGCCCTCCAAGGGCAACTAGGAATGGGCAATAAATACTGGCCCAGCCAGCGACGCCCATGTCCCACGAATAACGAAAAAACCCGACCAAGCCCCTTCAGAGTCTTGTATGTTTCAATGATTCACCCCTCATTCCTCTAAACTCCAGAGAATATAGACCCTGTGGAGAGAGAAACAGAATTAACATTTTCGCTTCCATATGACCCTTCTACGGCTCTGTTAACTCAGTTTCTCTGTCTCCACCGATGCTGCCACACCTGCTGAGTTTATTCAGCATTTTCTGTTTTTATCTGGGATTTCCGGAATATTTCCCGAAATAGTTAAGCTTCCTTTGAGAGCACAGCAGAGGTGGAGAGAAACTGAAAGGACAGGAAATCCCGAGCTAACAACTCGTCCTAAACTCAGTCGTCTGTGATATCCTGTCCAATTAGCAGTAGAACCTTCCCGACATACATCAGCCTGAGCAGTGACTGACCTACCCACCGGTCCTTCCCAGGCGCACCAGATGTTGAACATGGTTAGTTTCACCTCAAAGTATCATAGAATCCTTCCAGTGCAGAAAGAGGCCATTCGGCCCATCGAGCCTTCACCGACAACAATCCCATCCAGGCCCTATCCCCGTAAACCCGTGCATTTAGCATGGCCAATCCACCTAACCTACACTTCTTTGGACACTAAGGGGCAATTTAGCATTGCCAATCCACCTAACCTGCACACTTTTGGACACGAAGGTGCAATTTAGCATGGCCAATCCATCTAACCTACATATCTTTGGACACTAAGAGGTAATTTAGCATGGCCAATCCATTTAACTTGCATATCTTAAGTTTAAGTTTATTTATTTGTGTCACAAGTAGCTTACATTAACATTGCAATGAAGTTACTGTGTAAAATCCCCTAGGTACACTGAGGGAGAATTTAGCATGGCCAATGCACCTAGCCAGCAGGTCTTTCAGACTGTGGGAGGAAACCGGAGCGCCCAGAGGAAACCCACGCAGACATGGGGAGAACATGCAGACTGCGCACAGACAGTGACCCAAGCTGGGAATCGAAACCGGATCCCTGGTGCTGTGATTCAGCAGTGCTAACCACTGTGCCACCGTGCTGCCTCTTGGGACACTAAGGGGCAATTTAGCATGGCCAATCCACCTAAACTGCACATCTTTGAACACTAAGGGGCAATTTAGCATGGCCAATCCACCTACACTTCACATCCTTGGACAACTAAGGGACAATTTACCATGGCCAATCCACCTAACCTACACATCTTTGGACACTTACGGGCAACTTAGCATGGCCAATCCACCTAACCTGCACATCTTTGAACACTAAGGGTCAATTTAGCATGGCCAATCCACCTACACTTCACATCCTTGGACAACTAAGGGACAATTTACCATGGCCAATCCACCTAACACACACATCTTTGGACACTAAGGGGCAACTTAGTATGGCCAACACGACCAGCACATTTTTTAGACTGTGGGAGGAAACCCAACTCCACACAAACAGTCACCCAAGGCTGGAATCGAACCCGGGTCCCTGGCGCTGTGAGGCAGCAGTGCTAACCACTGTGCCACCGTGCCGCCCTAACTTGAGTTATTGAACTTTTGCTTCACTTTAAGTTAAGAGTTTGGCACTGTTACTGTCCGGTCTCGAACCAGGAACCTTTTTGGGTGTTCGGCGAATGTACTAACCACTACGCTACAGATGGAGTAGCCTCTAATGCAAGTGTTTCTTTCCTAAAACATGGAGACCAAAGCTCCAAGTCATTGGCGCCCTTGATGTTGACAAGGGAGAGGTGGGGGGGGGGGGGGGGGGGGGGGGGGTGGGGGGGGGGGGCGGGGTGGTGAATAAAGGGAAATATTTCACCCCTCAGAGTTGTCTCCCATCTCCTCCATGAGTAAATCCCCCCCATAAAATACTGAAATTAATTATTGAACATAACGATCAGGGTCTTATTGGCTTGTGACTGATAATCCTCGGTTGAAGAGATGTCTGTTGACTGTGTATCCGATAGATTTGAACTGCTCCCTCTTTCACAAAGTAAAGAGTCAGAAGAAAACCTCTCTCTCTCTCTCTCTCTCGAGAGAGAAAAACATTGTGTTTTTTTTTGGAGACACGAGGAGATTCTGTTATCAAAGACAAACGAAAATTTCAAACAGTCACTTGGAAATAAAAGCCTTGCCCCACCACCTAGGATGTGGTATCGACCTTTGTCACTAATTTATGATGTGGTTTAAATATTATTTTTTTAAAAACAAACCTAGATAGTTACCACAGTGTCAGTCATCTGCTGATTCCAACTCTCCTCTGGAACCAATTACCCGAGCAGGTTTTTATTGACTTTTATTTAAAGCTTTATTTTTATTTGTGTCACAAATTGGCTGACATTAACGCTGCAATGAAGTTACTGTGAAAATCCCCTAGTCGCCACACTCCGGCGCCTGTTCGGGTTGCACTGAGGGAGAATTTAGCACGGCCAATGCACCCTAACCAGCACATCTTTGGAGTGTGGGAGGAAACCAGAGCACCCGGAGGAAACCCACACGGGGAGAACGTGCAGACTCCACACAGACAGTGACCCAAGCCGGGAATCGAACCCGGGTCCTTGACGCTGTGAGGCAGCAGTGCTAACTCGCTGTGCCACTGTGCCGCCCCCATGCTAAGTTTCCAGCAATGCGTGCAGCAGTTGTCATCGAATCAAAGCTCACTGAAGTGGCACAAGTGAATGAGAACTGGGCCAGACGGATAGATTGTGCCAATGGCGGCTCGGTTGGTAGCACTTGTGTGTTGGTCTCAGTAGATTGCGGGTTCAAGTCGCTGCCAGAGGTCTGAGTTCAAAACCAAGGCTGATGATGCCCCAGTGCGACGCTGGAGGGAGTGCTGCACTGTCAGAGATGCTGTCTTTAAGCTGTAACATTGAGTTGATGCCCTCTGGAATATGTTGTAAAAGATCCCATGGTGCTATTCTAAAGCAGACGAGTTCTCTCCAGAAACAGAAATAGAAAATGCTGGAAAATCTCAGCAGGTCTGACAGCATCTGTGGGAAGAGAATGGAGCCAACATTTCAAATCTAGATGACCCTTCATCAGAGTAAGGTACTTCCCCTACACCCGTCCCATCCACACTCCTTGTTTTTCTCTCTCCCTCTCTCTCTCTCCAGCCTAGAATCATAGAATCCTACAGCGCAGAAGGAGGCCATTTGGTCCATCGGGTTTGCACCGACCACAATCCCACCCAAGCCCTACCCCATAACCCCATGCACTTACCCTAGCTCTTCCCCCTGACACGAAGGGGCAATTTAGCACGGCCAATCCACCTAACCTGCACACCTTTGGAGTGTGGGAGGAAACCGGAGCACCCGGAGGAAACCCACGCAGACACGGGGAGAACATGCAAATTCCACACAGACAAGCCGGGAATTGAACCCGGATCCCTGGCGCTGTGAGGCAGCAGTGCTAACCACTGTGCTACCGTGCCGCCCCATTCAGGTTTGCCCGACCATTCTGAGCATTGGCTTTGTAACTTTAAGAATGGAGTTTTTAAAAAATGTTTTGAAAAAGGGTGGCACAGTGGTTAGCACTGCTGTTTCACAGCGCCAGGGACCTGGGTTCGATCCCCGCCTTGAGTCACTGTCTGTGTGGAGTTTGCACATTCTCCCCGTGTCTGCGTGGGTTTCCTCCGGGTGCTCCGGTTTCCCGACTGCGCCGTTTTCTAGGACGTCAGCACTGAGGCAGTTGTTACCACATTGTTGCCCGTGGGATCTTGCTGTGCACGGGTTGGCTGCTGCTGCTCCTTCACCTCTCCTTGCTGCACCCTGGGAAACTTTCACATTACCAGGGCCAGAGGGTGGGCCTCGTGATTAACCGGTGCCTCCGACAGCACAGATTAATGCTGAGCGCCAGTCTGGTTTTCCGTGCTCTGGTGGGACTTAAACCCAGAACTTTGCAATCTGGAGGTGGACATTCTACCCACAGAGCCACAGGTGATGGAAGGAGGTGTTGGGCAGAGTGTAAGGGGAGGAGGCCGACTCATTATCACTCCCCTTAGAGGAAGTCTTGTCGATCTGTGTAAGGGAAGCTTTATCTCTCTGCACCCCTCAGAGGTGGACCCAGTTGCACCTGGAGAAACCCACGCAGACACGGGGGAGAACGTGCACACGGATAGTGACCCAAGTCGGGAATCGAACCCGGATCCCTGGAGCTGTGAGGCAGCAGTCCTCTCAGATAGGGGCAAATGTGGGGGTAGGGCCTGGGTGGGATTGTGGTCGGTGCAGACTCGATGGGCCGAATGGCCTCCTTCTGCACTGTAGGGTTTCTATGAATCTGTGGAATTCTTTACCGCAGAGGCATGGAGAGGCTGGGCCGCACCTCACTGGGGCGGCACGGTGGCACAGTGGTTAGCACTGCTGCCTCACAGCGGAGTCTGCACATTCTCCCCGTGTTTCTGTGGGTTTCCTCCGGGTGCTCCGGTTTCCTCCCACAGCCTGAAAGACTGTTCTGGTTAGGTGCATTAACCCGAACAGGCGACTAGGGGAACTTCACAGTAACTTCATTGCAGTGTTAATGCACACCTACTTGTGACACTAATAAATAAAAACTTTAAACATGAACAAGTGCCGGAGTGTGGCGATGAGGGGAATTTCACAGTCACTTCATTGCAGTGTTAATGTAAGCCTTACTTGTGACTAGTAAATAAATAAACTTTAAACTTTCCAATAAGGCCTACCTTACTTTCCCTCACCTTTCTTCCCCCATTCCTTTGTATCTGATGGGGGAGATAACAAGAGCAAAACAGGGGTGAAATTATAAAGGAAACCTTTAACAGACACGCCAAACGATATTCTTGTGCAGCAACAATACAAAAACACAAAAGCACCGCAAACGGTTAAATAATGAACTCATTTCATTCTGAAAATTGTTGTTGGGACCGTAGTCTAAAATTAAACCCATAAATTAAAAAAACTGTCCTCTCTACTCTTGCTTTTACTCATCTAAGAAGTAATGAAAGCTCAAGTAGAAGTGCTTTGTGGTCTGCCGTGGCCAGGGATCAGTTTGTTAACCCTCGACGGCCTAGCCCCAGTTTACCTCAGAAAGCGAGGGGATGATGCAGCAGCGCAGCCCCGGGCCGCAGCTAAGCACGGACATCAGCAACCGTTGCTGGCATTCATTTGCATAGGGGCCTCGTCAACTTAGAGAGAAAAACCACACGTCTAACAGTAAACGCTTTCTCAGGAAGCGAGAGAGTGTTCAGAGTCGGCCATCTTGCCACTTGCAACAGATTTCAGTTTGCAGCCAATGACCCATCGTTTCGCCCCCCCACATTAGCCCTCTCCCTTTCACTGTCGCTCAGGTCACCGGCTCTCTGCTACCTCGACCAAGCAAGCCTGTTATAGAAACATAGGAACTAGAAGCCATTCGGCCCTTCGAGCCTGCTCCGCCATTCATTTTGATCATGGCTGATCATCGAATTCAACATCCTGATCCCTCCCCCTCCCCCCCATATCCCTCGATCCCTTTAGCCCCAAGAGCTACATCCAATTCCTTCTTCAAATCAGACTATGTTTCGGCCTCAATAAAAGCAAATTACTGCGGACGCTGGAATCTGAAACCAAAAGAGGAAACGCTGGAAAATCTCAGCAGGTCTGGCAGCATCTGTAAGGAGAGAAAAGAACTGACGTTTCGAGTCCAGATGACCCTCTGTCAAAGCTGTTTGGCCTCAACTACTTTCTGTTGGAGGGAATTCCACACATTCACCACCCTCTGGGTGAAGAAATATCTCCTCACCTCAGTTGTAAAAGCCCTGATGTGGAGATGCCGGTGTTGGACTGGGGTGGGCACAATAAGTAGTCTCACAACACCAGGTTAAAGTTCAACAGGTTTATTTGGAATCACGAGCTTTCGGAGCGCCGCTCCTTCATCAGGACTTGTCTGATGAAGGAGCAGCGCTCCGAAAGCTCGTGATTCCAAATAAACCTGTTGGACTTTACCCTGGTGTTGTGAGACTTCTTACAGTTCTAAAAGGTTTACCCCATATCCTCAAACTATGATCCCTAGTTCTGGATTCCCCCACCACCGGGAACATTCTTTCTGAATCTACTCTGTCTAACCCTGTTAGAATTTTATAAGTTTCTATGAGATCCCCTCTCACTCTTCCAAACTCCAGTGAATATAATCCTAACTGACTTAGTTTCTCCTCATATGACAGACCTGCCACTCCAGGAATCAGCCTGGTAAATCTTCGCTGTCCTCCCTCTATAGCAAGGACATCCTTCCTCAGATAAAGACACCAAATTTGCACAATCTAAACTGTCAATCGAAGTCACGAGAGGTGAGGATCTTTGTCGTTTTGGGAGTTGCAAATCTGTGGAATTCTTTCCCGCAGAGGGCTGTAGAGGCTGGGTCGTTAAGTATGTTGAAGGCTGAGATAGGCAGATTTTTAATCAGTCAGGGAATCGAGGGTTATGGGGATAAGGCGGGAAAGTGGGGTTGAGGATTATCACATCAGCTCAGTCATGGTTCCATTGAATGGTGGAGCAGACTCAATGGGCCGAATGGCCTGCTCCTGCTCCTATGCCTTTTGGTCTAACTTGAGCACAAGACTGGACACAACTGTGATAAAACTCAACACTTGCTGCCTGACCCCAGCTCAGTCCGATAGTCTGCTGACATATTTAGTGGTAGTTACTATCTGTGCAGACTCAATGGGCTCGATTACAGGATACTGCGAGGCCTGGATAGAGTGGGCGTGGAGAGGATGTTTCCACGAGTTGGAAAAACTAGAACCAGAGGGCACAACCTCAGGCTAAAGGGACGATCCTTTAAAACTGAAATGAGGAGGAATTTCTTCAGCCAGAGAGTGGTGAATCTGTGGAACTCTTTGCCGCAGAAGGCTGTGGAGGCCAGGTCATTGAGTGCCTTGAAGACAGAAATAGATAGGTTCTTGATTAATTAGGGGATCAGGGGTTGTGGGGAAAAGGCAGGAGAATGGGGATGAGAAAAATGGCGGAGCAGACTCGATGGGCCGAGTGGCCTAATTGTGCTTCCACATCTTATTGTCTTATGAACTGAAGGGCCTCTTTCTGCACCGTATGACTCTATGGGTGCCATCTTACCAGCCATTCACGCCACACTCCCGCTGCAGCGAGGCCGGAGAATTTGGCGCCCAGCCAAACCTCCGTTCACTGCAGCGGGACGGGAAAATCCCACCGGTGTGAAAGGCGGCAACATTCCGGCCTATTTGGCCGGCTTGCGCACAAGAGGGAGGTTTGCCAGAGGGCCGTGTGGCCCTCTCTTGGGCACGTCCTCCAGCCCAGGAGCCACAGCCTTCAGGCGAAGAAGATGGAAAACATCAAGCAGGGAGAAACGCTTCGAGCGATGGCACTGAATCCTTGGGAATTGCCGGGCACTTCAGACAGAGCCGATGAAAGAGCTCCCCTCAAAACTGCTGCCTTTGAGATAGAACATTGTGGCTTTTCATATCATTGCATACATCACTGATATCAATTGTCAAAATCTAACTCTGATGGCTTCCATGGAAGTGTCATATTTCGGCTGCACTGAAGGGCTGTTGTGACCGGGTTTGTGATGAAGCTTTCTGAGTCAGCAGAACAGGTCATAACAGGAGCGTCTCCACCAGATTTTTAACCTGGGTGAATCATCCATGCCAGCTGCATTCTGTTGTGTTCCTTCTACATCTAACAGCAGACAAACACTGTCTGAATGAAAAGCCACTCACGTACTAAACACAGAGGCCCTTCCAATGATCAAAGGGCCTTCTGACGGCGAGGAGGTCTCATGGCTCAGTGGGGTTCGCCTCTGAGCCGGAAGCTCCGGGTTCGAAGTCCCGCCCCAGGACTTGCTGGCCGAGGAAGGTGCGCCCATAACGCGACCAAACAGGTTGAGCATTAACCTGTAAATCCTCCAATGGCTGGCGGTAAGAGAGACTCCTGGTCAGCCATGCTTGATGTGGAGTGACGCCCCCTCAAGCTATAAGCCCCTGGCAACGGACTAGCGACTTGTTTCAGGAATAACGTTAGAACTAGGAGTAGGCCATCTGGCCCCTCAAGCTCCGCCATTCAATAAGATCATGGCTGATCCTTTTGTGGACTCAGCTCCACTTACCAGCCCGCTCACCATAACATTTAATTCCTTTACTGTTCAAAACTTTATCCTTGCCTTAAAAACATTCAATGAGGTAGCCTCAACTGCTTCACTGGGCAGGGAATTCCACAGATTCACAACCCTTTGGATGAAGAAGTTCCTCCTCAACTCAGTCCTAAATCTGCTCCCCTTTATTTTGAGGCCATGCCCCCTAGTTCTTGTTTCACCTACTGGAAACAACCTCCCTGCTTCTAGCTTATCTATTCCCTTCATAATCTTATATGTTTCTTTAAGATCTCCCCTCATTCTTCTGAATTCCAATGAGTATAGCCCCAGTCTACTCAGTCTCTCCTCATAAGCCAACCCTCTCAACACCAGAATTAACCTAGTGAATGTCCTCTGCACCCCCTCCAGTGCCAGTACATCAGTACAAGGAGACCAAAACTGTACACAGTTATAAGCTATGAAAGTCTGCCTTAGTGCTCCACTAGATACGGGAAGGAAGTTGGAATTGAAATTTTGATGGGAATGTGTGGGAGCAGGGACCATAAGCCAGTCATTAATAAACTGAATATCGAATTCAGGAGAAACTTCTTTAAGTAAAGTTTATTTATTAGTCACAAGTATATTTGCATTAACACTGCAATGAAGTTACTGTAAAATCCCCTAGTTGCCACACTCTGGCGCCTGTTCGGGTACACTGAAGGAGAATTTAGCACGGCCAATGCACCTAACCAGCACGTCTTTCGGATTGTGGGAGGAAACCGGAGCACCCGGAGGAAACCCACACAGACACGGTGAGAATGTGCAGACTCCACACAGACAGTATCCCAAGCCGGGAATTGAATCCACGTCCCTGGAGCTGTGAGGCAGCAGTGCTAACCGCTGTGCCACCGTGCTGATCTATGTGGGGTGTGGGGTGTGCTACCACATGGAGTTGCTGATGTGAACAGCGTAGAGGTATTTAGGGGGGAACTGGATAAACACATGAGGGAGGAATGAGGTGATACTGATAGGGTTGGATGAAGAAGGGTTGGGTGAGACTCTTGTGGAGCATAAATACCAACGTGGACTAGTTGGGTTGAATGGCCTGTTTAATTCATGCTGTAGAGCAGTAATGGGCAACCTAGGCTAGTGAGTGGGCCGCATGAATCATTGGGCGGGATTTTACGACCTTGCTTGGGCGAGGCTCATAAAATCCTGCCTGAG
The DNA here is from genome assembly GCF_964213995.1 of Mustelus asterias. Classification (NCBI taxonomy): domain Eukaryota; kingdom Metazoa; phylum Chordata; class Chondrichthyes; order Carcharhiniformes; family Triakidae; genus Mustelus; species Mustelus asterias. The sequence goes on along the minus strand of NC_135819.1, from coordinate 13,957,473 downwards.
GCCAACGGAGAATTCCATTCTGCGAGCCTCGCCCGCCCTGATTCCGGGGGTAAAATTCCAGCCACAGAGGTTTACAGCATGGAAACAGGCCCTTCAGCCCAACTTGCCCGTGCCGCTACCATTAAGTAGTCCCAATTGCCCGCATTTGACCCACATCCTTCTGTACCTATCTTACCCATGTAACTGTCTAAATGCTTTTTAAAAGATAAAATTGTACCCACCTCTACTACTACCTCTGGCAGCTTGTTCCAGACACTCACCACCCTCTGAGTGAAAATATTGCCCCTCTGGACACTTTTGTATCTCTCCCCTCTCACCTTAAACCTATGCCCTCTAGTTTTAAACTCCTGTACCTCTGGGAAAAGATATTAACTATCTAGCTGATCTGTGCCCCTCATTATTTTATAGACCTCTATAAGATCACCCCTCAGCCTTCTACACTCCAGGGAAAAAACTCCTAGTCTATCCAGCCTCTCCTTATAACTCAAACCATCAAGTCCCGGTAGCATCCTAGTAAATCTTTTCTGCACTCTTTCTAGTTTAATAAGATCCTTTCTATAATAGGGTGACCAGAACTGTACAGTATTCCAAGTGTGGCCTTACCAATGTCTTGTACAACTTCAACAAGACATTCCAACTCCTGCATTCAATGTTCTGACCGATGAAACCAAGCATGCCGAATGCCTTCTTCACCACTCTGTCCACCTGTGACTCCACTTTCAAGGAGCTATGAACCTGTACCCCTAGATCTCTTTGTTCTGTAACTCTCCCCAACACCCTACCATTAACTGAGTAGGTTCTGCCCTGATTCGATCTACCAAAATGCATTACCTCGCATTTATCTAAATTAAACCCCATCTGCCATTCGTCAGCCCACTGGCCCAATCGATCAAGATCCCGTTGCAATCCAGGACAACCTTCCTCACTGTCCACTATGCCACCAATCTTGGTGTCATCTGCAAACTTACTACCATGCCTCCCAAATTCTCATCCAAATCATTAATGTAAATGACAAATGAGTGGCCCTCCTTCATCGCAGTGGGCCGCAAGATTGAAATGGGGCTTGTTCACTTTCCGTGACCCTGTGAATAAGATTAAATACATTTAATACACGCTGAATATTTCATAACGAGTTGTAGAAAATGCTTCATCATTTATAGATTAATAGAACTCTCATCACCTTCAAATGGTAAAAACAGAAGAAATATTGAAGCTTTGGACACAGAGGGAGCGCACGGCTCTCACAGTCAGTGTTGTGAGCAATCAGCACACACCTCACTTCACTCACCCTCGCTTTACGTGCGAATCGCTTAAGTCACACCGGCAGGAAAAAAAACTACACAGACAGGAATCAGTGGAATGCGGCCACCCTGGGGCAACGGTCAACAAAATGTCTGTGGGGGCAGCACTCAGATGGGCCAGGATGTGCCCCCCCCCCCAACCAGGCTGCTGTTGCCCACCCACTGATGTCGATTCGCTGTGACGTAATGTTCACTTCTCACATTTTATCCACTCCACCATCTGCCAGACATTCGGGAAAACATCGTGAAAATAACTGGAGTTCTACAGTCCTCCCATGAGCAGCCTCCATATTGTCTCTCATCAATCTGTTTATGATCTTTTGGAGTGAATCTCTCTCTTCAACTGCCTTGTTGTCAATGTCTCTCGCGAGCATCCCCACCACCCCTCTCAAGTCCTACTGTCCAGAGTGGAAGAGGGGGGGGCATGATGAGGAAGCTCATGATGAAAGACGTGCTGGGTAGGGTCATTGGCCATGCTAGATTCTCCCTCAGTGTACCCGAACAGGCGCCGGACAGTCACAGTAACTTCATTGCAGTGTTAATGTAAACCTACTTGTGACACTAATAAACAAACCTAAACCTAAACCAGAGCTCAGCCACATCGAGAAAGAGCCTCAACCCGGGAGGTGATGGCCCGGTGGTATTACCGCTAAACTATTAATCCAGAAACTCAGCTAATGTTCTGGGGACCCGGCTTCGAATCCCACCATGGCAGGTGGTAAAATTTGAATTCAACTTTTTAAAAAAAGTCTGGATTTAAGAATCTACTGATGACCGTGAAACTATTGGGAAAACCCATCTGGGTCACTAATGTCCCTTAGGGAAGGAAATCTGCCGTCCTTACCCGGTCTGGCCTACATGTGACTCCAGAGCCACAGCAATGTGGTTGACTCTCAACTGCCCTCCAAGGGCAACTAGGGATGGGCAATAAATGCTGGCCCAGCCAGCGACACCCATATCCCACGAATGAATAAAATAAACTCAAATTTTATCCTCCAGTCACATTTCAATTACTTGGAAAACAAAGTTCACTTTTTCTTAAAAACCAAATCCATTCATTTTTTAAAATTTCCCTTTCCGAGCATCAGCAAATGAAACCACGCGTGTGGTTTAACCCTGTGAGGTATTGTGAATCTTTTAAATGTAAAATTGCCTGAGATAAAACCAAGAATTCAGCTTCCAGTAGCAAGATCGCAAGGAGGGAATTGTAGTTCGGGCATGCCAATTTTACACAGGTTCATTGCGTTATAAATGTGGATGCAGGAATTTACAGAGAAAATCAGGATTTCAGTAGAGACTTGCTTACATCTTCTGCCACTTTCCAACTTTCCATCTTTGATTTGATTTGATTTATTATTGTCACATGTATTAACACACAGTGAAAAGTATTGTTTCTTACGTGCTATACAGACAAGGCATACCGTTCATAGAGAAGGGAAGGAGAGAGTGCAGAATATAGCATTACAGTCATAGCTAGGGTGTAGAGAAAGATCAACTTAATGCGAGGTAGGTCCATTCAAAAGTCTGACAGCAGCAGGGAAGAAGCTGTTCTTGAGTCGGTTGGTACGTGACCTCAGACTTTTGTATTTTTTTCCACGACGTAAGAAGGTGGAAGAGAGAATGTCCGTGGTGTGTGGGGTCCTTGATTAATGATTTGATTTGATTTGATTTATTATTATCACATATATTAGTATACAGTGAAAAGTATTGTTTCTTGCGCGCTATACAGACAAAGCATATCGTTCATAGAGAAGGAAAGGAGAGAGTGCAGAATGTAGTGTTACAGTCATAGCTAGGGTGTAGAGAAAGATCAACTTAATGCAAGGTAGGTCCATTCAAAAGTCTGATGACAGAAGGGAAGAAGCTGTTCTTGAGTCGATTGGTACGTGACCTCAGACTTTTGTATCTTTTTCCCAATGGAAGAAGATGGAAGAGAGAATGTCCGGGGTGCGTGGGGTCCTTGATTATGCTGGCTGCTTTGCCGGGGCAGCGGGAATTGTAGACAGAGTCAATGGATGGGAGGCTGGTTTGCGTGATGGATTGATCTGCCATTTGCAATGATATATATTATTGAAAATAGTGCATGGCAAGACTTCTGCTGCAGACATTTAATCATTACCCTTCATTCCCACTGTAAACCAATTGTATAATTAGTTACTTCATGACAATTTACTGCCTATCCCTAGTTACCCTTGAGGAAGTGGGGGTGAGCTGCAGCCCTTGAGGTGTAAACTTTTAAGTTTATTTATTAGTGTCACAAGTGGACTTACATTAACACTGCAATGAAGTTACTGTGAAAATCCCCTGGTCGCCACATTCTGGCGCCTGCTTGGGTAACACTGAGGGAGAATTTAGCACGTCTTTCCGACTGTGGGAGCAAACCGGAGGAAACCCACGCAGACATGGGGAGAACGTGGAGACTCCACACAGACGGTGACCCAAGCCGGGAATCGAACCCAGGTCCCTAGCACTGTGAGGCGGCAGTGCCAACCACTGTGCCACCGTGCCACCCTCAGCCACCATGCTGTTAGGGAGGGTGTCCCAAGACTTTGACCAGCGACAGTAATCTATTTCCAAGGCAGGATGGTGTATCTTCTGGAGGGGAACCTGCAGGCGGTGCTGTTCCCCGTACATCTGCTCGCCCTTGTCCTTCTAGGTGGCAGAGGACACAGATTTGGTAGGTAATGTCAAAGGAGCCTCAGTGAGTTGCTGCAGTGCATCTTGCAGATGGTACACACAGCTGCCTGTGTGCTCGGTAGTGGAGGGAGTGAATGCTTAACTTGGTGGATGGGGTGCCAATCAAACAGGCTATGTTGTCCTGGATGATGTCGAGCTTCTTGAGTGTTGTTGGAGTTGCATTATCCAGGCATGCGGACATGCGCCTTATGGATAGTGGACAGGCTTCACGAAGTCAGGGGGTGAGTTACTCGCTGTAAAATTCCCAGCCTCTTGGCCCACGCTTGTAGCCACAATATTTATATGGTTGGTCCAGTTCAGTTTCTGGTCAATGGTACCCCTCGGGATGTTGACAGTGGGGGATTCAGCGATGGTAATGCAAATCTATTAGAGTTCTTTAAGGATGTAACAACAAAGGTGAATAAAAGAGAAAGTAGTTAATGTAGTGTATTTCCAAAAGGAATTCACTAAGATGCCACATAAAAGGCTCATTTAAGACAGATGAGGAGGAATATTTTCTCTCAGAGGGTTGTCCATGGGGAGTAGGGGCAGCTTGAATATATTTGAAGCTGAGCTCGACAAATCTTTGATCTACTAGGAGGAGGCGATGGCCTAATGGTGTTATAACTAGACTATTAATCTCAGTGAATGTTCTGGGGACCCTGGTTCAAATCCAGCCACGGCAAAGGGTGGAGTTTGAATTTAATTTTAAAAATTTGGAATTAAGAATCTACTAATGACCATGAAACCATTGTCCGAAAAACCCATCTTTCTTTTTATTCATTCCTGGGACATGGGTGTCGCTGGCTGGGTTAGCATTTATTGCCCTTCCCTAGTTACCCTTGGAGGGCAGTTGAGAGTCAACCACATTGCTGTGTCTCTGGAGTCACATGTAGGCCAGACCAGGTAAGGACGGCAGATTTCCTTCCCTAAAGTGAACCAGATGGGTTTTTCCAACAATGGTTTCACGGTCATCAGTGGATCCTTAATTCCAAATATTTTTTATTGAATTCAAATTCCACCATTTGCCGTGCCGAGATTCGAACCCGGGTCCCCAGGGACATCAGCTGAGATTCTGGATTAATAGCCTAGTGATAATACTACCAGGCCATCACCTCTCCATCTGGTTCGCTAATGTCCTTTGGGGAAGGAAATCTGCTGTCCTTACCTGGTCTGGCCTACATGTGACTCCAGACCAATGTAGTTGACTCCCAACTGCCCTCGGGCAACTAGGCATGGGCAATAAATGCTGGCCCAGCCAGCCATTCATTTTCAATAAAATCAGTTTATTCATTAATTATATTCCGCGAATGAATTAAAAAAACATCAAGGGTCACTAGGGACAGGCAGGGAAGTGGAGTTAAGAACACAGTCAGATAAACCATGATCTTATTGTTTGGCGAAGCAGGCTCGTTGGGCTGGATGGCCTGCTCCTGCTCCTATGAATGTCAAGAGGAGATCACTAGATTCTCTCTTGTCGGAGATAGTCATTTTCCACCACTTTTTTTGCGGTGTGAATGTTACTTGCCGCTTAGTATTATCCAGCGCTTTGTCGCATGCGGATGGCTAAAGCCTCCAAGGTGCCCTTAAAGGGGCAGCGTTCCAGAGGACCGCCTGTTACTGCTGTTTTGGCCCAGCGAATAATTTATCTCAGATAATTCCAAAACTATTTATTCTCAGAGTGAGAAGCCTTCATCTCAGCAATTCAAATCTGTACTGAAACTCACTGCTTCTTTTCTCGGTCCACGTTTCCTTTCAACAAAATGATTTTTGCTTGTAAAGCTAACTGTGGAAGCGATATAACAAATTAAAGACTGTCGGCGGCGCCTCGCTAATTTATTCTCTGAGATCACTATTCTTGGATTTCTGATAAATCTAATCTGGATCCAAGAAGTGTTTTTTTTTCATTGGATGTATCTACATAAAAACATTTTTTATTATTCATTCGTGGGACATCGCTGGCTGGGCCAGCATTTATTGCCCATCCCTAGTTGCCCCTTGAGAAGGTGGTGGTGAGCCGCCATCTTGAATCGCTGCAGTCCACGTTCTGTGGGTTGACTCACAATGCCGTTAGGGATGGAATTCCAGGATTTTGGCCCAGCGACTGCGAAGGAACAGCCGATATATTTCCAAGTCGGGATGGTGAGTGGCTTGGAGGGGAGCTTGCAGGTGGTGTTCCCATGTATCTGCTGCCCTTGTCCTTCGAGATGGAAGTGGTCGTGGGTTTGGAAGGTGCTGTCTAAGGATCTTTGGTGAATTGCTGCAGTGCATCTTGTAGATGGTACAAACTGCTGCTACTGAGCGTCGGTGGTGGAGGGAGTGGATGTTCGTGGATGTGGTGCCAATCAAACGGGGCTGCTTTGTCCTGGATGGTATCAAGCTTCTTGAGTGTTGTTGGAGCTGCACCCATCCAGGCAAGTGGGGAGTATTCCATCACACTCCTGACTTGTGCCTTGTAGATGGTAGATAGGCTTTGGGGAGTCAAGAGTTGAGTTACTTGCCACAGTATTCCTAGCCTCTGACCTGCTCTTGTAGTCACTGTGTTTACGTGGTGAGTCCAGTTGAGTTTCTGCTCAATGGTAACCCCAAGGATGTTGACAGTTGGGGATTCAATGAATGTCAAGGGGCGGTGGTTAGAGTGTCTCTTATTGGTGATGGTCATTGCCTGGCATTTGTGTGGCGTGAATGTTACTTGCCACTTGTCAGCTCAAGCCTGGGCACTGTCCAGATTTTGTTGCATTTGAACATGGGCTGCTTCAGAATCTGAGGAGTTGCGAATGGTGCTGAACATTGTGCAATCATCGGCGAAGATGCCCACTTCTGACCTTATGACGAAGGGAAGATCATTGATGAAGCAGCTGAAGATTGTTGGGCCTAGGACACTACCCTGAGGGACTCCTGCAGAGATGTCCTGGAGCTGAGATGACTGACCCTCCACAACCTCAACCATCTTCCTATGTACCAGGTATGACCAGCGGAGAGTTTGCCCCCTGATACCCATTGATTCTGGTTTTGCTGGGGCCCCTTGATGCCACACTCGGTCAAATGCAGCCTTGATGTCAAGGGCTGTCACTCTCACCTCACCTCTGGAATTCAGCTCTTTTGTCCATGTTTGAACCAAGGCTGTAATGAGGTCAGGAGCTGAGTGACCCTGGCGAAACCCAAACTGGGCGTCACTGAACAGATTATTGCTGAGCAGGTGCTGCTTGATAGCGCTGTTGATAATCCCTTCCATCACTTTACTGGTGTAGACTGATTGGGCAGTAATTGGCCGGATTGGATTTGTCCTGCTTTTTGTGTACAGGACAATACCTGGGCAACTTTCCACATTGTTGGGTAGATGCCAGTGTTGTAACTGGAAGAGCTTGGCTAGGGGAAGGGCAAGTTCTGGAGCACAAGTCTTCAGTACTATTGCTGGAATGTTATCAGGGCCCATTGCCTTTGCAGTATCCAGTGCCTCCAACCTTTTCTTGATATCATGTGGAGTGAATCGAATTGGCTGGAGACTGGCATCTGAGATGCTGGGGACCACTGGAGGAGGCCGAGATGGATCATCCACTCGGCACTTCTGGCTGAAGATTGCTGCAAATGTTTCAGCCTTATCTTTTGCACTGATGTGCTGGGCTCCTCCATCATTGAGGATGGGGATATTTGTGGAGCCTCCTCCCCCAGTGAGTTGTTTAATTGTCCGCCACCACTCTCAACTGGATGTGGAAGGACTGCAGAGCTTAGAACTGATCCGTTGGTTGTGGGCTCACTTAGCTCTGTCTATCATTTGCTGTTTTTGCCATTTGGCGTGCAAGTAGTCCTGTTTGGTAGCTTCATCAAGTTGACACCTCAGTTTTAAGTATGCCTGGTGCTCCTCCTGCACTCTCCATTGAACCAGGGCTAATCCCCTGGCTTGGTGGTAATGGTTGAGTGGGGAATATGCCGGGCCATGAGGTTGCAGATTGTGCTGGAGTTCAATTCCACTGCTGTTGATGGCCCACAGCACCTCATGGATACCCAGTCTTGAGTTGCTGGATTGGTTCGAAGTCTGTCCCATTTAGCACAGTGATAGTGCCACACAACACTATGGAGGTTATGCTCAATAGTTGTATAATAAACTCATCATTATCTCCACAAAACAATGATGACACCTTGGGTGGCACGGTGGCAGAGTGGTTAGCACTGCTGCCTCACAGCGCCAGGGACCCAGGTTCGATTCCCAGCTTGGGTCACTGTCTGTGTGGAGTCTGCATGTTCTCCCCGTGTCTGGGTGGGTTTCCTCTATGTGCTCCAGTTTCCTCCCACAGTCCAAAGATGTTCGGGTAAGGTGGATTGGCCATGACCTCTTACTGTACTCTATGAATGGTATGTTTTGTCTGTATAGCTCGCAAGAAGCAATACTTTCCACTGTATCCCAACACATGCGACAATAATAAATCAAATCAAATGAATAAATCATCATTCTGTCGACACCTTTAGGAGAAATGTCTCAATAACAAAACATTTCTGACAGGTACCTGAGGGCAAGCAAGAGTCGGAATCAGACCACAAAAAGGGTTTGGCTAAGATCGAGAACTGTGAATGTCTTCGAGTTTGAACAAAGACGCTGGTGATAGGGGATGATGCCGGCATTAGTCAGAAGCCAGACAGATGAAAGAGATTGGCGGTGGGTGTAGGGGGTGAATAAAGGCACTTCAGGAGCAGGTGCACAAATGGGTCTATCCAGCAAAACAGTCAGGTTAGTGTCTTGTTCAGACATTTTCCCCTCTTGAGAAGAGGTTTGTGGAAGGAGATTTTTTTTTTAACGAGAGACCAGAGATATTAATCATGAGCTTGTGGTGGTTTTGCTGGAAGGGGAATGGAAGTGCGAGTGTGTTGCAACCTGCATCCAATTTGCTCAGTATCTCCTTATTCAAAACCTCCGGCCGGTGATGGGATCTTGGGTCATGTCCCCACCTTTGCCCCACTTCCTGTTAATTCCCACCCACAAGCAGACACCAATGGGAAGAATTTTCTCGTTCCGCCCGCCACGGGAATCGGAGCGGGCGAAGGGTGGATCATGAAAAGGTCCGTTGAACTAGAGTCAAAGAGCTTACAGCAGGGAAACAGGCCCTTCGGCCCAACTTGTCCACGCCGCCCTTTGTTTTTTACCACTAAGCTAGTCCCAATTGCCCACGTTTGGCCCATCTTACCCGTGTAACTGTCCAAATGCTTTTTCAAAGGCAAAATTGTACCCGCCTGTACTACTGCCTCTGGCAGCTCGTTCCAGACACTCACCACCCTCTGAGTGAAACAATTGCCCCTCTGGACCCTTTTGTATCTCTCCCCTCTCACCTTAAACCTATGCCCTCTTGTTTTAGCCTCCCCTACCTTTGGGAAAAGATGTTGACTATCTAGCTGTTCTATGCCCCTCATTCTTTTATGGACCTCCATAAGATCACACCCAAGTCTCCGACGCTCCATGGAAAAAAGTCCCAGCCTATCCAGCCTCTCCTTATAACTCAAAACCATCAAGACTTCGGGCAGGATTTTCCGGTTTCCGGGGCAAGCGCAGCCGGAGCATCCTGCCCTATATGAGAGAACTGGAAGCAGGGTAGGTGGTGAGATGTTTTCACTCGTAGGTGAGTCTTGAACAAGGGGACATCGCTACAAGATAAAGGGCTGGTCATTTCAAACTGAGGTGCGTAGAAATCTCTTCTCACAGAGGGTGGCGAATCGCTAAAACTCTCTGCCCCAAAGGCGGCTGGATCATTAGAAATATTTCATAGAATCATAGAATCTACAGTGCAGAAGGAGGCCATTTGGCCCATCGAGTCTACACCAACCACAATCCCACCCAGGTCATGACCTATCCCCGTGACCCACATATTGACCCTTCAAATCCCCCTGACACTAGGGTCGATTTAGCATGGCCAATCACCCAACCTGCACATCTTTGGACTGTGGGAGGAAACCGGAGCATCTGGAGAAAACCCACACAGACACGGGAGAATGTACAAACTCCACAAGCAGTGACCCAAGCTGGGAATCGAACCTGGGTCCCTGGCGCTGTGAGGCAGCAGTGCTAACCACTGCGCCACTGTGCTGGTGGATAAGTATTTGATAGATTGAGGAATGGAGGGCTATGGGGGAATGGCACAGAAAAGGAACTGAGACTGGCATAGATCAGCCATGATCATATTTCTTGTGAAAGGAAGTTCGAGACAACCCAACTTCCTAACCATGGGCTCTCTAACCCTAACCTTTGTTTCCTTCACTAATCCAGAACGCTGGTGACCATTTGTGGTCACTCAACTGCTGACCTCGCGCTGCCTAGCAAGTCAGCCTAGTCTCTGACCATAAGACCATAAGAAATAAGAACAGGAGTAGGCCATTCGGCCCCCTCAAGCCTGCCCCACCATTCAATAGGGTCATAGCTTTCCCTTTCTTTCCCCGTAAGTTTTGATTCCCATACTGATCAAAAATCTTTCTATCTCAGCCTTAAGGGGTGGCACAGTGGTTAGCACTGCTGCCTCACAGCGCCAGGGACCCGGGTTCGATTCCCGGCTTGGGTCACTGTCTGTGTGGAGTCTGCACAGTCTCCCCGTGTCTGCGTGGGTTTCCTCCGGGTGCTCAGGTTTCCTTCCACAGTCCGAAAGACGTGCTGGTTAGATGCAGTGACCATGATAAATGGCCCCTTAGTGTCCCAAGATGTGCAGGTTCGGGGGATTGGCCATGCTAAATTGCTTGGGTCACTATCTGCGCGAAGTCCGCACGTTCTCCCCGTGTCTGCGTGGTTTTCCTCCGGGTGCTCCGGTTTCCTCCCACAGTCCGAAAGATGTGCTGGTTAGGGCGCATTGGCCGTGCTAAATTCTCCCTCAGTGTACCCGAACAGGCGCCGGGAGTGTGGGGATTTTCACAATAGCTTCATTGCAGTGTTAATGTAAGCCTTAGTTGCGACACTAATAGATAAATAAACTTTTTGATGACTCTTAGTCCGAAACAGTGATCCTTAATTCTAGACTCTCCAGTCAGGGGAAATATCCACCCACCATCTACCCCGTCTAACCCTTTGATATGTTTCAATGAAATCACTCCTCGCTATTCGAAATTCCAGGGTATATAATTGGGTAGGATTGTTGGACTCTGAGGGAACAGAGGTATTTAGGAATGAATGTCTGCATTTCACTGCTTGTTACTGTCACCTTCATCCTCGCTTCTCTCCTGCTTTGAAACCTCCATTTGACCTCTTTCTATTTGTGGTTAAGAACATGAAACATGAAACATAATAGATGCTTGGCCCATTCAGCTCACTGTTTCCATAGAGTTTCATTAATCCCCTCCCTCCAGCGTGGATTCTGCTCAACTTTATTTGAGCTGCTTTTGTTTCAGGGTTTACTGTGGCGTTAGCGACATTAACCCAGAGGCCTCGACATCCACCGCGTCAGCGTAAAAAGATGCTGGGCGCTGCAAAGCAGCATTCTCTCTGTAACAAACATCTGGAGCATCTGATGGGGTGGCAGGGTGGCACAGTGGGTTAGCACTGCTGCCTCGCAGCGCCTGGGATCTGGGTTCGATTCCCGGCTTGGGACACTGTGCGGAGTTTGCACGTTCTCCCCTCTCTGCGTGGGTTTCCTCCGGGTGCTCCGGTTTCCTCCCACAGTCAAAAGATGTGTAGATTAGGTGGATTGGCCGTGCTAAATTGCTCCTTAGTGTCCAAAGATGTGCAGGTTAGGTGGATTGGCCATGCTAAATTGCCCCTTAGTGTCCAAAGATGTGCAGGTTAGGTGGATTGGCCATGCTAAATTGCCCCTTAGTGTCCAAAGATGTGCAGGTTAGGTGGATTGGCCATGCTAAATTGCCCCTTAGTGTCCAAAGATGTGCCGGTTAGGTGGATTGGCCATGCTAAATTGCCCCTTAGTGTCCAAAGATGTGCAGGTTAGGTGGATTGGCCATGCTAAATTACCCCTTAGTGTCCCAAGATGTGCAGGTTAGGCGGATTGGCCATGCTAAATTGCCCCTTAGTGTCCCAGGATGTACAGGTTAGGTGGATTGGCCATGCTAAATTGCTCTTTAATGTCCCAAGATGTGCAAGTTGGGTGGATTGGCCATGCTAAATTCTCCCTCAATGTCCCAAGATGTGCAGGTTAGGTGGATTAGTCATGCTAAATTGCCCCTTAGTGTAAGGGGGACTAGCCGCATAAAGACTTGGGGTTATGGGTATAGGGCCTGGGTGGGATTGTTGTTGGTGCAAGCTCGATGGGCCTCTTCCTGCACTTTAGGGATTCTATTCTTCTCTGACCTGTAATTAAGAAGGGACTCGCCTTTATCCACCAATTGTGACATCAGGCTATCCCACAAAGCACTTGGAAGGAGAGCAGGGTAGTCTTCCTTAACTGACACATATCCCTCAAACCGCATTTTAAAAAAAAAACTGGCCTTCAAAGCATAGCAGTTTATGGGATCTTGCTGTGCACAAATCATTTTTCCAACATTCCAAGGGCGACTATGTTTCAGAAGTGCCTCAGGGAATTCAATCACCCATTGAGTGAAGTCATTGGTTGTCAGTTGGGAAAGGTGGGAACCAATTTATGCATCGGAAGACCCCCCGCGCCCCCCCCGCCCCCCCTCACCCGCCCCATCTTCCCCAACCAGCTCCACAGATCAATTCTTGGCGTTGCACTATTTACACATTATAGTCAGGCATCTGAAACACTGAGGGGATAAATCTGTGCAATCCACAGGACAGGAAGGAAGACGTGTTACATCTGCTCTGCCTTCCATGTCCACAGAATGTCCCAGAGTGCTTCAAAGCCGATGAAGGAATTTTTTTTGGAAACGTTGTCACCTTGTAATGCGGGGAACACGATTTGCGCACAGCAAGATCCCGCAAGCAGCCATGAGCTAATCGCCAGATCGTCCATCTTAGCGATACAGATTGAGGTGTCAATATTGACGAGGAGACCAGGGATAACTCCCCCCCCCCCACCCCCCCCCAGCTCTGCTTTGAAATGGACGGCACGGTGGCACAGTGGTTAGCACTGCTGCCTCACAGCGCCAGGGACCCGGGTTCGATTCCCGGCTCAGGTCACTGTCTGTGCGGAGTCTGCACAGTCTCCCCGTGTTGGCGTGGGTTTCCTCCGGGTGCTCAGGTTTCCTTCCACAGTCCGAAAGACGTGCTGGTTAGATGCAGTGACCATGCTAAATGGCCCCTTAGTGTCCCACGATGAGCCGGTTAGGTGAATTGGCCATGCTAAATTGCTTGGGTCACTGTCTGCGCGAAGTCCACACGTTCTCCCCGTGTCTGCGTGGGTTTCCTCCGGGTGCTCTGGTTTCCTCCCACAGTCTGAAAGACGTGCTGGTTAGGGTGCATTGGCCGTGCTAAATTCTCCCTCAGTGTACCCGAACAGGCGCCGGAGTGTGGGATTTTCACAATAGCTTCACTGCAGTGTTAATGTAAGCCTACTTGCGACGCTAATAAATAAACTTTAAAACGAAATGATAGTGCGGAATCTTCAAGTTTACTGAGATCGCAACTGGGGCTGTTATCGCCGGCAGATTCCCCAGGTCATTCCCATGGCAAAACCCCTGCCCCGGGGTTCCCCGGCAACAAAGAGCGCACAGGACAGGAAATCCTGTTGACAGCGGCGGGATCAGAAGGTCGCACTGCCGGCCAATGGCCTCCGGGGCACGACAGGCTGTGTGGGGAGGTGGGTGGCGGGGAGGGGGGGGGGGGGGGGGGGGGGAGAAAGGGAAGTATCATCCAAAAGACGCAACTGATACTCGAAGGCAGCAATAACAGGCAGCAGGCATTGTAAGAGGGTTGATTCATGTGAGTCATAGAATCCCTGCAGTGCAGAAACAGGCCATTCGGCCCATCGAGTCTGCACCAACCCTCTGAAAGAGCATCTTACCCCAGACCCTAAAACAGCACGGCACGGTATGGTACGGTACGGCACGGTAGCACAGTGGTTAGCACTGCTGCTTCACAGCTCCAGGGACCCGAGTTCGATTCCCGGCTTGGTTCACTGTCTGTGTGGAGTTTGCACATTCTCCTCGTGTCTGCGTCTGTTTCCTCCGGGTGCTCCGGTTTCCTCCCACAGTCCAAAGATGTGCGGGTTAGGTCGATTGGCCATACTAAAATTGCCCCTTACTGTTCTGGGATGCGTAGGTTAGAGGGATTAGCGGGTAAAATATGTAGGGATATGGGGGTAGGGCCTGGGTGGGATTATGGTCGGTGCAGACTCGATGGGCCGAATGGCCTCTTTCTGTACTGTAGGGTTTCTATGATTTCTATGAGAAAATGCTGGAAAATCTCAGCAGGCCTGGCAGCATCTGTGGGGAGAGAATCGAGCCAACGTTTCGAGTCTGGAAGACCCTTCATCAGAACTGCCCCTTCCTCCCTTCAGCTCTGACAAAGGGTCATCTGGACTCGAAACGTCAGCTCTTTTCTCTCCTTACAGATGCTCGATCGGCCGAATGGTCTGCTTCTGCACTGTAAGGATTCCATGACTTTGACCAAGACCCTAGCCCTGTAACCCTACATATTTACCCCACTAAGACACCCACCCCCAACCTGCGTATTCAAGGGGCAATTTAGCCTGAAAAACCCACCTAACCAGCACGTCTTTCAGAATGTGGGGGGAAACCGGAGCACCCGGAGGAAACCCACGCAGACACGGGGAGAATGTGCAGACTCCGCACAGACAGTGACCCAAGCCGGGAATTGAACCCGGGTCTCTGGTGCTGTGAGGCTGCAGTGCTAACCACTGTGCCACCGTGCCGCCTCTTGTGAATATCCACTTCCAGTGAATATATTGAAATCAAACATTGAAATGAACTCAACATCCTCAGTATAATAAAGGCAAAATACTGCGGATGCTGGAATCTGAAACAGAAATAGAAAATGCTGGAAAATCTCAGCGGGTCTGACAGCATCTGTGGGGAGAGAATAAAGCTAACCTTTCGAGTCTGGATGACCTTATGTCAGAGCCTTTAGCAAGGCCAATCCACCTAATCTTGAAATCATAGAAACCCTACAGTACAGAAAGAGGCCATTCGGCCCATCGAGTCTGCACCGACCACAATCCCACCCAGGCCCTACTCTCATATCCCTACATATATATCCCTACATGGCTTCCACAGATGCTGTCAGACTTGCTGAGATTTTCCAGCACTTTCTGTCCAAATCCTCATTGCAAGGGCTGGCCATTGCTAAGATCAATAAGACCGGTGGAATCGGTCAGTATCTCTGCATTAATCATTGCACAGCAGAGGGCTCAATGTCTCTGAGGCTGCACTATTTGTGGCACTGGTTAGGTACAGCAATACATCATTAGAATATCTCCCTGTGGGATATCAGAGTGTAGGCCATTGCTTCTAATCACCAGCTACTCAGCATTGATGGGCATTAGTCATGTAAGGTGGAGTTATTACACAATAGAAGGGTTTTTTTTGGGGGAGCGGTGGGAGGGTACAGCCACAAGGTTGCTGAATCATCTCAGGACGCACAGTGCTGTGTGTGTGAAGCTGCACCATTGCGGACGGGTCCAGCTGCACTCTAC
>NC_135819.1:13846965-13934465 GCF_964213995.1 Mustelus asterias | reverse complement strand
TTTAGCATGGCCAATCCACATAACCTACACATCTTTAGACACTAAGGGGCAATTTAGCATGGCCAATCCACCTAACCCGCTCATCTTTGGACACTAAGACACAATTAAGCATGGCCAATCCGCCTAACCTACACATCTTTGGACACTAAGGGACAATTTAGCATGGCCAATCCACCTAACCTACATATCTTTGGACATTAAGAGGCAATTAAGCATGGCCAATCCACCTAACCTACACATCTTTGGACACTCAGGGACAATTTAGCATGGCCAATCCACCTAACCCACACATCTTTGGACACGAAGGGACAATTTAGCATGGCCAATCCACCGAACCAGCACATCTTTGGACACTAAGGGACAATTTAGCATGGCCAATCCACCTAACCTACATATCTTTGGACATTAAGAGGCAATTTAGCATGGCCAATCCACCTAACCTACACATCTTTGGACACTAAGGGACAATTTAGCATGGCCAATCCACCTAACCTACATATCTTTGGACATTAAGAGGCAATTTAGCATGGCCAATCCACCTAACCCACACATCTTTGGACACTAAGGGACAATTTAGCATGGCCAATCCACCTAACCTACATATCTTTGGACATTAAGAGGCAATTTAGCATGGCCAATCCACCTAACCTACACATCTTTGGACACTAAGAGGCAATTAAGCATGGCCAATCCACCTAACCTACACATCTTTGGACACTCAGGGACAATTTAGCATGGCCAATCCACCTAACCCACACATCTTTGGACACTAAGGGACAATTTAGCATGGCCAATCCACCTAACCTGCACATCTTTGGACACTAAGGGGCATCCAGGCATCATTCCGCACTCCTGCGATATTTCAATCAGTGGGCACCGAATGGCAGCGTGCCCGCGATCAATAATGGTGACCACTGAAACATAGAAACGCAGAAACTAGAAGCAGGAGGAGGCCATTCGGCCCTTCGATCCTGCTCCGCCATTCATTTTTGATCATGGCTGATCATCAAATTCAATATCCTGATTCCCCCCCTTCCCCCCACATCCCTTGATCTCTTCAGCCCCAAGAGCTATATCTTATTTCTTCTTCAAATCACACAACGTTTTGACCTCAACTACATTCTGTGGTAGTGAATTCCACACATTCACCACCCTCTGGGTGAAGAAATTTCTCCTCACCTCAGTCCTAAAAGGTTTACCCCTTATCCTCAAACTATGACCCCTAGTTCTGGATTCCCCCACCATCGGGAACATTCTTTCTGAATCTACCCTGTCTAACCCTGTTAGAATTTTATAAGTTTCTATGAGATTTCCTCTCACTCTTCTAAACTCCAATGAATATAATCCTAACCGACTTAGTCTCTCCTCATATGACAGACCTGCCATCCCAGGAATCAGCCTGGTAACCTTTGTTTCACTACCTCTATAGCAAGGACATCCTTCCTCAGATAAGGACACCAAAACTGCACACAATACTCCAGGTGTGGCCTCGCCTTATACAATTGCAATAAAATTTCCCTATTCATGATGTGGAGATGCCGATGTTGGACTGGGGTGGGCACAGTAAGAAGTCTCACAACACCAGGTTAAAGTCCAACAGGTTTATTTGGAATCATGAGCTTTCGGAGTGCTGCTCCTTCCTCAGATGAGTGGAGGTAGGTTCACAAACATGACATATACATATATATATATATAGGCAAAGATAACTACAGATTGGAATGCGAAGAATGATTAGAATGCGAGTTTTTACAGGTACTCAAGTCTTAAGACCAAGATCTCGCTAAGTATCCACCTCTCTCAGTTTACACCCAGGAGTTATCTGTCCTATTGCCTGGAATGCTACGTTGGCTGGGCCATTTTTGAGTTGTTGTACGGGCAGACCGACAATCGTTCTTTCCCTATCACTGGTAGGAAGTGGGTAAAGAGGGGGAGGGCGGCTTAATCTGAAGGCTCCTTCAGATTTGGGGGCACCCTCCTGTCTGGGACCTGGGAGCTCTGGCCTTCCCTCCCCCCACCCCACCCCATGGCCTACCCACCCCCAAATCCTCAATCCTCACCCACCTCCCTCCACCCCCCTCCCCCCCCCCCCGCCCCCCCCCCACTCCCCCACCCCCCCCCACTCCCCCACCCCCCCCCCACTCCCCCACCCCCCCCCCACTCCCCCACCCCCCCCCCCCACTCCCCCACCCCCCCCCCACTCCCCCACCCCCCCCCCCCCACCATCCTGCCATGGGAGTCCTCAGGTTCTTACCTTGGGAACGGTCCAGGGAACTGGTTCCAGGCACAGAGCTGCAGTACTTCTTCTGGCCATGGCAGTGCTGTACCTGGAGAGCTGACAGCCAATCAGATTGGCAAATGGCTCTCCATGGCAGGACCCCCTTCCGAGGGTGGATAGTAGCTATCCCCACAACCCACTCAGAAAAATCAATGCTCAACTGAGCATTAAATGGCAGTGGGCTTTTGAGAGTCAGCGGGCATGCTTTACGCACCCACTCGCACCTTGTAAAGTTAAAGTTTATTTATTAGTCACAAGTAAGGCTTACATTAACACTGCAATGAAGTTACTGTGAAAATCCCCTAGTCGCCGCACTCCGGTGCCTGTTCGGGTACACTGAGGGAGAATTTAGCACGGCCAATGCACCCTAACCAGCACATCTTTCCGACTGTGGGAGGAAACCCATGCCGACACGGGGAGAACGTGCAGACTCCACACAGGCAGTGACCCAAGCCGGGAATTGAACCCGGGTCCCTGGCGTTGTGAGGCAGCAGTGCTAACCACTGTGCCACCGTGCCGTTGTGAGACTCAGACAGAGGCGGGAGCCATTTTCGAAAGCAGACTGGGGAAAATTTTGCATTTATGCAATGAATATGGCTGCCTGAGAGGGTGGTGGAAGCAGATTCAATAGTAACTTTCCAAAGGGAATTGGATAAATAATACCCCAGTAGGAAAAATCTGCAGGGATATGAGGAAAGGACAACAAGGACGGCACTGTGGCACACTGGCTAGCACTGCTGCCTCACTGCGCCAGGGACCCGAGTTCAATTCCCGACTTGGGTCACTGTCTGTGTGGAGTCTGCACGTTCTCCCTGTGTCTGCGTGGGTTTCCTCCGGGTGCTCCAGTTTCTTCCAACTCTCCAAAGATGTGCAGGTTAGGTGGATTGGCCATGATAAATTGCCCCTTAGTGTCCAACGATGTGCAGGTTAGGTGGATTGGCCATGCTAAATTGCCCCTTAGTGTCCAAAGGTGTGCAGGTTAGGTGGATTGGCCATGCTAAATTGCCCCTTAGTGTCCAAAGGTGTGCAGGTTAGGTGGATTGGCCGTGCTAAATTGCCCCTTAGTGTCCAAAGGTGTGCAGGTTAGGTGGATTGGCCATGCTAAATTGCCCCTTAGTGTCTAAAGTTGTGCAGGTTAGGTGGATTGGCCATGTTAAATTGCCCCTTAGTGTCCAAAGTTGTACAGGTTAGGTGGATTGGCCATGCTAAATTGCCCCTTAGTGTCTAAAGTTGTGTAGGTTAGGTGCATTGGCCATGCTAAATTGCCCCTTCGTGTCTAAAGTTGTGTAGGTTAGGTGCATTGGCCATGCTAAATTGCCCCTTCGTGTCTAAAGTTGTGTAGGTTAGGTGCATTGGCCATGCTAAATTGCCCCTTAGTGTCTAAAGTTGTGTAGGTTAGGTGCATTGGCCATGCTAAATTGCCCCTTCGTGTCTAAAGTTGTGTAGGTTAGGTGCATTGGCCATGCTAAATTGCCCCTTCGTGTCTAAAGTTGTGTAGGTTAGGTGCATTGGCCATGCTAAATTGCCCCTTAGTGTGTAGCTTAAGGAGATGAGCAGGATAAATATGTGGGGTTGTGGGGATAGGGTGTGGGTGGGCCTGAGTAAGATGCGCTGCCGGAGAGTTGGTGCAGACTCAATGGGCCGAATGGCCTCATTCTGCACTGTAGGGATTCTATGAATCTATGACAAGCGGAGGTGGGATCAAAAGGAAAGCACTCTTAAAGCACTTGCAAAGATAAGATGAATATCTATTGAACCTGGCTGTGGGATTGGCCCTACTATTCACTTAATTGTCCATTTGAGTGGGCCTGTAAATAGGCCGCTGTGATAACCCTCATTATTGGCAACTCGAGAACTCTTGTTGGCATTTTATAAAAAGAAATGAGACCAAAGGTGGAAAGGTGACAGACGTCTGTCAGCATTAGTGGAATCAAGGGCCTCGCACTCATTGTTTGATGACTCAGATCCAGGAAGAGCCTGGCCAGCAAAATCTTCAACGTAGGGTGACGTTCTTTCATCCGTCATCTGGTTTTCTTACTCACTAACCTGCAACATCCGTCCTTAACCAGATCCCCCACCTCTCACAAAGACACCTTGCCCAATAATCTGAAATTGAAAATCTACCGATGACCATGAAACCATTGTCGATTGTTGGGGACCGTATCCCTCCATTCCCATCCTATTCATGCATTTGTCCAGACGCCCCTTAAAAGTTACTATCGTATCTGCTTCCAGTACCTCCCCCGGCAGCGAGCTCCAGGCACCCGTCACCCTCTGTGTAAAAAATCTTGCCTCGTACATCTCCTTTAAACCTTGCCCCTTGCACGTTAAACTTGTGCCCCCTGGGTAATTGACTCTGGGAAAAAGCTTCTGACTATCCACTCTGTCCATGCCCCTCATAATCTTGTAGACTTCTATCAGGTCGCCCCTCAACCTCCGTCATTCCAGTGAGAACGAATAGGTGATAGATTGAATTGGCATCGACAGTGGACCCAATGTGATAACTTTGAAATCTCTACCCTCCCAAACTGATAACATCTATTACTAAAATCTAACCGGATATACTGAAACCCTTGAAATTTAACATGTTCGCCTTACTGTGGCATTAACTGTTCTGCTGTAGATGTGGAGAGGTTTTTAGTGAAAGTGATTTTTAAAAATATACTCATTCGTGGGACATGGGCGTCACTGATGGGTTAGCATTTATTGCCCATCCCTAGTTGCCCGAGGGCAAAGCAAATTACTGCGGATGCTGGAATCTGCTTCCAAAAGAGAAAATGCTGGAAAATCTCAGCAGGTCTGGCAGCATCTGCAAGGAGAGAAAAGAGCTGACGTTTCGAGTCCAGATGACCCTTTGACAAAGGGTCATCTGGACTCGAGTGTCAACCACATTGTATAAGCATTGTGCCGTCACACACCAGGGGCCAGGGCAAGCTGCTGTTTTCTGATCATGAACATGGACCACAAGCGCCCTTGCCATCGTTGGAAGTTTAGCCGCAACAACTTGCCGGCAAGATGCCGACGGTTTTGGAGTGAATCTTTTGAGGTCCCCAGCACTGGCATCAACCTGCCTCAAACTCATGACTAACAAAGTGATTGAAATCCCACAGGATGCGTGTGTGTTTATATGTGTGTGCAGATACACATCCGTGTATTAGAACATAAGAACATAAGAAATAGGAGCAGGAGTAGGCCATCTAGCCCCTCGAGCCTGCCCCGCCATTCAATAAGATCATGGCTGATCTGAAGTGGATCAGTTCCACTTACCCGCCTGATCCCTGTAACCCCTAATTCCCTTACCGATCAGGAATCCATCTATCCGTGATTTAAACATATTCAACGAGGCAGCCTCCACCACTTCAGTGGGCAGAGAATTCCAGAGATTCACCACCCTCTGAGAGAAGAAGTTCCTCCTCAACTCTGTCCTAAATTGACCCCCCTTTATTTTGAGGCTGTGCCCTCTAGTAGCAGAGAAGCAGAGAAACATAGAAACTAGAAGCAGGAGTAGGCCATTCGGCCCTTCGAGCCTGCTCCGCCATTCATTTTGATCATGGCTTTGACAAAGGGTCATCTGGACTCGAAACGTCAGCTCTTTTCTCTCCTTGCAGATGCTGCCAGACCTGCTGAGATTTTCCAGCATTTTTTCTTTTGGTTTCAGATTCAGATCGGGTCAGCATCTACAGTAATTTGCTTTTATCCAGTGGTTGACTCTCGACTGCCCTCTGGCAACTAGGGATGGGCAATAAATGCTGACCCATCAGCGATGCCCATGTCCCATGAATATATTTTAAAAATCACCTTCACTAAAAACCTCTCCACGTCTGCAACAGAACAGTTAATGCCATAGTAAGGCGAATTCAATATCCTGATCCCCCCTTTCCCCCATACCTCTTGATCCCTTTAGCCCCAAGAGCTATATCTACAGGGTGGCACGGTAGCACAGTGGTTAGCACTGCTGCTTCACAGCGCCAGGGACCCGGGTTCGATTCCCAGCTTGGGTCACTGTCTGTGTGGAGTCTGCACATTCTCCCCATGTCTGCGTGGGTTTCCTCGGGTGCTCTGGTTTCCTCCCATGGTGTGAAAGACGTGCTGGTTAGGGTGCATTGACCCGAACAGGCGCTGGAGTGTGGCAACTAGGGGAATTTCACAGTAACTTCACCGCAGGGTTAATGTAAGCTTTACTTGTGACTAATAAATAAACTTTACCTTTTTTTTCTAATTTCTTCTTGAAATCACCCAATGTTTTGGCCTCAACTACTTTCTGTGGTAGTGAATTCCACACATTCAGCACCCTCTGGGTGAAGAAGTTTCTCCTTACCTTCATGTACATTAGTGCATGCGTGCGTGTATTTGTTTGGGAGCAGATATACATCTGTGTGTTATCTTCATGCATGCGCCAATGTGGTTATTTAGGTTATGTGTGTGTGTGTGTACATGAATGCTTGCGTGTGCAAATACGTTTGTGTATACGTTATTAAACATCTGCACTAATCTGGTAAGAAATGCACACTGTCTGCTCGTAAAAGAAAGTCTTGCATTTATATAAAAGCAAATCACTGCGGATGCTGGAATCTGAAACCAAAAGGGAAAATGCTGGAAAATCTCAGCAGGCCTGGCAGCATCTGTAAGGAGAGAAAAGAGCTGACATTCCGAGTCCAGGTGACCCTTTGTCAAAGCACAAAGCAGATGTGGCCAGACCTGCTGAGATTTTCCAGCATTTTATCTTTTTCTTGCATTTATATAGCGCCCTTCGCGGCCTCAGGTCATCACAAAGTACTTTGACAGCCAAAGGAGCATCATCCTGGTTGTGGCACGGTGGTTTATATTATTAGAGTCACAAGTAGGCTTACATTAACACTGCAATGAAGTCACTGTGAAAGTCCCCTAGTCGCTGCACTCTGGCGCCTGTTCAGGCACACTGAGGGAGAATTTAGCATGGCCAATGCCCCTGACCAGCACGTCTTTTGGACTGTGTGAGGAAACCGGAGAACATGCAGGCTCCGCACAGACGGTGACCCAAGCCGGGAATCGAACCCGGGTCCCTGGCGCTGTGAGGCAGCAGTGCTAACCACTGTGCCACCGTAAACCGGAGCACCCGGAGGAAACCCACACAGACACAGGGAGAACATGTAGACTCCGCACAGACAGTGACCCAAGTCGGGAATCGAATCTGGCTCTCTGGCGCTGTGAAGCAGCAGTGCTAAACACTGTGCCACCCACGATGATCCATTCCCCAGCCAGAAATAGGTCCACCTCTCGCTTGGAGGAATTCGACAAGTCGCAGTGCCCATTATGTGAGCTGACTGCCTTTAATGAGAGACCAGCTACCTTTGGGGAAAAGAAATCCTTCCTAACCCTTTACCTGACCTTCAATGTCCAGGCACCTCATGAAACTTTAAGACAGAGTAACTCCATAGGAAAAAGTCACAGATGTCTAAAACTAGAGGGCATAGGTTTAAGGTGAGAGGGGAGAGATACAAAAGGGTCCATAGGGGCAATTCTTTCACACAGAGGGTGGTGAGTGTCTGGAAGGAGCTGCCAGAGGTAGTAGTATCTTGATCAATTGGGCCAGTGGGCTGACGAATGGCAGATGGAATTTAATTTAGATAAATACGAGGTGATGCATTTTGGTAGATTGGACGAGGGCAGGACTTACTCAGTTGATGATAGGGTGTTGGGGAAAGTTATAGAACAAAGAGATCTAGGGGTACAGGTTCATAACTCCTTGAAAATGGAGTCACAGGTGGACAGAGTGGTGAAGAAGGCATTCGGCATGCTTGGTTTCATTGGTCAGAACATTGAATGCAGGAGTTGGGACGTTTTGTTGAAGTTGTACAAGACATTGGTAAGGCCACACTTGGAATACTGTGTACAATTCTGGTCACCCTATTATAGAAAGGATATTATTAAACTAGAAAGAGTGCAGAAGAGATTTACTAGGATGCTACCGGGACTTGATGATTTGAGTTATAATGGGACTTATTTTTCTGGAGCGTAGGAGGCTGAGGGGTGATCTTATAGAGGTCTATAAAATAATGAGGGGCATAGATCAGCTAGATAGTCAATATCTTTTCCCAAAGGTAGGGGAGTCTAAAACTAGAGGGCATAGGTTTAAGGTGAGAGGGAAGAGATACAAAAGGGTCCAAAGGGGCAATTGTTTCACACAGAGGGTGGTGAGTGTCTGGAACAAGCTGCCAGAGGTAGTAGTAGAGGCGGGTACAATTTTATCTTTTAAAAAGCGTTTAGACAGTTACATGGGTAACATGGGTATAGAGGGATATAGGCCAAATGCAGGCAATTGGGACTAGCTTAGGGGTTTAAAAAAAAGGATGGCATGGACAAGTTGGGCCGAAGGGCCTGTTTCCATGCTGTAAACCTCTATGACTCTAGTAGAAGCGGGTACAATTTTGTCTTTTAAAAACCATTTAGATAGTTACATGGGTAAGATGGGCATAGAGGGATATGGGCCAAACGCGGGCAATTGGGATTAGTTTAATGGTAAAAACAAAAGGGGCGGCATGGACAAGTTGGGCCGAAGGGCCTGTTTCCATGCTGCAAACCTCTACGACTCCTCTATTAACATCGGAACAGCCTTATCCAGCCTGAAAATTCAAAACATTGATTGGCTGTGTATTCCGGTTTGATTACAGCTTGTGTCTTGTTGCTTAAGTTGGTTTCGTCACACATTCCTCTCAAATTAAGGTTCATGAACAGTTGTGACGTTTAACTGTGAGGTAAATGTAATGGGTTTTGAAATGCTGTGGTACTTCCGTGTAGGCAAGTGGGTTTGTTAACCTGATTGTTTAAGTGTGTATATATTTCCGTCCTCCCCTCCCCTATTCAATTTGTTTTTTGACTCATTGAACATTGAATACAGGTGTTGGGGCGTCTTGTTGAAGTTGTACAGGACATTGGTAAGGCCACACTTGGAATACTGTGTGCAATTCTGGTCGCCCTATAATAGAAAGGATATTATTAAACTAGAAAGAGTGCAGAAAAGATTTACTAGGATGCTACCGGGACTTGATGGTTTGAGTTATAAGGAGGGGCTGGATAGACTGGGACTTTTTTCTCTGGAGCGTAGGAGGCTGAGGGGTGATCTTATAGAGGTCTATAAAATAACGAGGGGCATAAATCAGCTAGATAGTCAATATCTTTTCCCAAAGGTCGGGGAGTCTAAAACTGGAGGGTATAAGGTGAGAGGGGAGAGATACAAAAGTGTCCAGAGGAGCAATTTTTTCACACAGAGGGTGGTGGGTGTCTGGAACGAGCTGCCAGAGGCAGTAGTGCAGGCGGGTACATTTTTGTGTTTTAAAAAGCATTTAGTTACATGGGTACGATGGGTATAGAGGGATATGGGCAAAATGCAGGCAATTGGGATTAGCTTAGGGGTTTTAAAAAACATGGCGACATGGACAAGTTGGGCTGAAGGGCCTGTTTCCATGCTGTAAACCTCTCTGACTCTGTGACTCCAAGACCCAAAACCCTCATTTTCCTCTCGTTTTCCCTCTCCGACTTCTTCCCTTTCTCAAAGACAACCCAAATTCGTGAAGCGTTCCATATTTTTTGCTTCACAGCTCCAGGGTTCCGGGTTCGATTCCCGGCCCGGGTCACTGTCTGTGTGGAGTTTACACGTTCTCCTCGTGTCTGCATGGGTTTCCTCCGGGTGCTCCGGTTTCCTCCCACAGTCCAAAGATGTGCGGGTTAGGTTGATTGGCCAGGTTAAAAATTGCCCCTTAGAATCCTAAAATTCGTAGGTTAGAGGGATTAGCGGGTAAAATATGTGGGGGTAGGGCCTGGGTGGGATTGTGGTCGGTGCAGACTCGATGGGCCGAATGGCCTCCTTCTGCACTGTAGGGTTTCTATGATTCTATGATTCTATGAACAGGGCGGGCTTGTTTGACTGACTGTCAAGCGTCATCCAATCGGGTGTCCGCTCGGTGTAGGAAGGCCGTGCGTCACAAGGTGTTGGCCCGACGAATGTCTGGAGTGCGTGAGCAAGTCATGTGACAAAACCACCACCCGGAATACATTTTGCGGTACCATGGCACAGTGGTTAGCACTGCTGCCTCACAGCGCCAGGGAGCTGAGTTCGATTCCTGGTTTTCCTGTTTGTACGGAGTCTGCACGTTCTCCTCAAGTCAGCGTGGCTTTCCTCTAGGTGCCCTGGTTTCCACCCACAGTCCAAAAATGTGTGGTTTCGGCGAATTAGCCAAAATAAGTTGCCCCTTAGTGTCCAAAGATGTGCTGGTTAGGTGGATTGGCCATGCTAAATTGCCCCTTAGTGTCCAAAAATTTTTAGGTTAGGGGGATTGGCCATTGACAAAATAGAAAGGGTTGAGAGCTTCAAGTTTTTAGGTGTCCAGATCACCAACAACCTGTCCTGGTCCCCCCATGCTGACACTATAGTTAAGAAAGCCCACCAACTCAGAAGACTAAGGAAATTTGCCATGTCAACAACGACTCTCACCAACTTTTACAGATGCACCTTAGAAAGCATTCTTTCTGGTTGTATCACAGCTTGACATGGCTCCTGCTCTGCCCAAGACCGGAAGAAACTACAAAGGTTCATGAATATAGCCCAATCCATCACGCAAACCAGCCTCCCATCCATTGACTCCATCTACACTTCCCGCTGCCTCGGGAAAAGGAGCCAACGTAATTAAGGACCCCACACATCCCGGACATTCTCTCTTCCACCTTCTTCTGATACAAAAGTCTCAAGAACATCTTCTTCCCTGCTGCCATCAGACTTTTGAATGGACCTACCTCGCATTAAGTTGAACTTTCTCTACACCATAGCTATGACTGTAACACTACATTCTGCACTCTCTCGTTTCCTTCTCAATGAATGGTATGCTTTGTCTGTACAGCGTGCAAGGAACAATGCTTCTAACTGATACTAATACATGTGACAATAATAAATCAAATCAAATCAAAATAAATTACCCCTTAGTGTCAAAAGACGTGCTGGTTGGGGTGCATTGGCCATGCTAAATTCTCCCTCAGTGTACCCGAACAGGTGCCGGAGTGTGGTGACTAGGGGATTTTCACAGTAACTTCATTGCAGTGTTAATGTAAGCCTACTTGCGACACTAATAAGTAAATAAATAAATAATCATGGTTGTCAACCCCACCATTTGCACATGGAATCAGTAAGAGAGCTCATGGTTACGCCAGTAAGCCCCACCCACAGATGGAAAGTGCGCCAAGGAGCCAGTGAGGTGATCTTGGCGATGAACAAAAATTGGATTCAAAATATCCCAGTGTTAATCTTTGACCTCTGCTGACAGGGAGGCTGCCCGTAGCACTTTGTCGCCTTGCCCTTTGTTTGCGTGCGGGCGACGCCCACGAGGTACCTCACGGTCAAAGATTGCAGCTCCTTGCAACAGAATGAGTTACATATTTCACTGGGTGTGTCTAAAGTGGGCCAGCTAGGAAGGTGAATATTCAGAGGCGTCAACTCAATAAAACAATGATCTCCTCGAGGTACTGCCTCTTGAGCCAGTGTTCCAGGAAAAGATTAGCTTTATCTTAAGAAGGGAAAATGCTGGATTCTGGAACCGCAAGTTCAAAAGGTCTGACCTATGACCCCTGTGCCCCCATCTTGCGAACTCAATGACCAAATCCAGCTACCCCCCCCCACCATAGCCTCTCACATTGTCCATGTCAACCCAATGCCAACCACTGCTCCCAACCACCTCCCATCACCCCTCATACTGTCCAGTGCGGGTTAGGTGGATTGACCATGCTAAATTGCCCCTTAGTGTCTAAAGATGTGTGGGTTAGGGGGATTGGCCATGCTAAATTGCCCCTTAGTGTCTAAAGATGTGTGGGTTAGGGGGATTGGCTATGCTAAATTACCCATTTGTGTCCTAAGATGTACTGGTTAGGGGGATTGGCCATGCTAAATTGCCCCTTAGTGTCCAAAGATGTGTAGATTAGGTGGATTGGCCATGTTAAATTGCCCCTTAGTGTTCAAAGATGTGTAGGTTAGGTGGATTGGCCATGTTAACTTGCCCATTTGTGTCCAAAGACATGCTGGTTAGATGCATTGGCCATGCTAAATTCTCTCTCCGTGTACCCGAATAGGCACCGGAGTATGGCAACTGGGGGATTTTCACAGTAACTTCATTGCAGTGTTAATGTAAGCCGACTTGTGACAAATAAATAAAAACTTTAAATTTCAAATGTTATATTCATTCGAGATCTTAACTCAGGGGAAGTCCAGTATTTGGAAGAGGTTTAAGATGCAGTCTGATGCACTCAGATGCTGTATTATCACATTCTGACTGGCTACATTCCTCAGGGCATTTTGAAAATTATCTGCTGCCGCCCTTTAACCCGTCTGTCTGCTGTCTGGAACAAAATAAAATATCGGACATCCAGGGGTGAAAGTGCACCTTCTCACAGCTCACTTCGCGTCGAGTGCTCGGCCAAGAACGAGGAACAGTCTGTCCAACTCAAACAATAAGTTCGTCACCATCCCACGGGAACAGAGGGGGCCCGGACACACTGGGGAAGTTTGGCAGGACTGTCAGTGGAAATACAGAGTGATGACTCTAGTGGATTCCCTGCTTCCGTCGGAACTGATGCAGGGAATCCCTTTCCCTCAGAACAAAGGAGGGGTGGGAAGTGACAGGTAAAGGGCAAAAGAGCATGGGTGAGCGTGAGTGGGGAGGTCATGGCCTAGTGGTATTGTCGCTAGACTATTAATCCAGAAACTCAGCTAATGTTCTGGGGACCCGGGTTCGAATCCCGCCACGGCAGGTGGTGGAATTTGAATTCAATAAAAAAAAGTTTAGAATTAAGAAACTACTGATAACCATGAAACCATTGTCGGAAAAACTCATTTGGTTCACCTAATGCTCTTTAGGGAAGAAAATCTGCTGTCCTTACCTGGTCTGGCCTACATGTGACTCCAGAGCCGCAGCAATGTGGTTGACTCTCAACTGCCCTCCAAGGGCAACTAGGGATGGGCAATAAATACTGGCCCAGCCAGCCATGCCCATGAATGATTAAAAAATAAAGCTCTTACATAAAAGGCAAGTCGTCAATTGTGGACAGCGATCTGGGGTCATGGGTTCAAGTCCCACCCTAGTACGAAATCTAGACTGCCACACCTAGGCTGTGGTGTAGGGACCAGTGTCTCTGTTTTAAAGTTTATTTATTAGTGTTACAAGTAGGTTCACATTAACACCGCAATGAAGTTACTGTGAAAATCCCCCAGTCGCCACACTCCGGCGCCTGTTCGGGTTACACTGAGGGAGAATTTAGCACGGCCAATGCACCCTAACCAGCACGTCTTTCGGACTGTGGGCGGAAACCGGAGGAAACCCATGCAGACACAGGGAGAATGTGCAAACTCCACACAGACAGTGACCCGAGGCTGGAATTGAACCCGGGTCCCTGGCGCTATGAGATAGCAATGCTAACCACTGTGCCACCGTGCCACCCACAAAGTTTTTAAAAATTTATTTGTCACAAGTAGGCTTATATTAACACAGCAATGAAGTTACTGTAAAAATCCCCTGGTCGCCACACTCCGGCATCTGCTCGGGTACACTTATCTTACTGCTGTTTGTGGGTTCTTGCTGTGCCCTTCCTATAACACTTGGTCGCGCTGGGAAACGCACTTGGCTGGGTGTGAGGCACTTTTTGAAAAACTCCCCTTCCCCCCGCGGTTGCAAAAGGTGGGATATAAATTAGGTGCTATACAAACACAACTCTTTCTCGCCCTGGTTAGCCCCGAGGGCAGGCTGCAGACAGACCCCCTTCCCCGCCTTGAGGGTGGGCGAAGTAACGGTGGGAAGGCCTGAAACGTGGCTCATTAAGAGAGGCAGTAAGGTGAACTGTTGCCCAGGTTGAGGAGGTGGGGTGAGGTTTGGGTAGTGTGTGTGGAGTTGGGGGGGGACGGGGCAGGGGAGGGGAGCGGGGGGGGGGGAAGAGTTGAGTTCTCGGAAGAGAGAGTTTGTGGTCTGGACTGGGATGACTTACATAGCAACAACAAATTGAGTGATTCCATTGTTTGATAGAAATCCCAGTGGACTGAGCAGAAAAGGCCAATAGCTACACTCCATTGACCTAGCCACAAATATGCAAACCTGACTGAGAGATTGCATACATTCCCAGTGACAGCTTTATGCTGTGCTGGCGGGGCGAGAGTCGGGGGGGGGGGGGGGGGGGGGGTGGGGGGGGAAATGTGAGCCTACAACCTCCTCTCTTCCCACCAGACTTCAGTTAACACTGTTCAGTTAACACTGGTCCCTGACCGCAGAGCTCGTATCCCAGACTGTGTTTAGACTGAAGACCTTCTCAAGAGCCTCTATCTTATTCCTTCTGAGCAAGTGACAGCCTGGAGATACTCTGGGTGTCACATTTCAAGTCTGTTCTGCTGTGTGGTGTGGGAGCGATCTCCTCCCCTCCTCTGCTCGGGTCCACCAGTTGTTCTCAGGGATCTCGTGTTCCAGTGGGACCAGGGTCATGGGGGCGGGCCTTCATAGTGAAGGTCGCTTGACCCTTCAGCATTCCAGACTCTCCCCCCCCCACCCCCCCCGCCAGCCTCCCCCACTGCTGTAGGCAGCGCCTTCCACTCAAGCTCTAGAATTCCCTCCCTTAACCTCTCGGCCCCTCTAGCTCTCTGCCCTACTCTAAGATCCAACCCATGGGGTTAAATAGCCAGATTAAATACCCAGTGAAATTGTCAACAGATAAGACACATTGCCTTCCCAGGGCCACTGGGGATGGACAATTAAAGGGCGGACCAGCGATTAGCACTGCTGCCTCACAGCGCCAGGGACCCGGGTTCAATTCCGGACTCGGGTCACTGTCTGTGCGGAGTCTGCACGTTCTCCCCGTGCCTGCGTGGGTTTCCTCCGGGTGTTCCGGTTTCCTCCCACAGTCCGAAAGATGTGCGGGTTAGGTTGATTGGCCGTGCTAACTTGATCCTAGCGTCAGGGGAGCTAGCTAGGGTAAATGTGTGAGGTTACGGGAATAGGGTCTGGATGGAATTGTGGTCGGTAAAGACTCGATGGGCTGAATGGCCTCCTTCTGTACTGTAGGGATTCTATGATCTCTTTGGCCAACCGTTTAGTCACCTTTCCCAAGATCCTCGCTGTCAAATATTTGTTTGATAACATTCCCATGTCGCAACTGGAGGGTGCGGTTTTAGCACTAAAGATGCTATGTTGTTGGTGCTATTCGACTGCAGGGGGCTTCAGAGCCATGCCCTCACTAACAACAATGTTGGACTGGGGTGGGCACAGTAAGAAGTCTCACAACACCAGGTTAAAGTCCAACAGGTATTTGGAATCACGAGCTTTCGGAGCGCTGCTTCTTCATCAGCTGATTCACCTGATCAGCGCTTGGAAAGCCCGTAATTCCAAATAAACCTGTTGGACTTTAACCTGGTGTTGTGAGACTTCACACCGTGCTCACTAACAACCTCAGACCCACAATGTTTCCTGTACCGGGAACAGGAAGAAAAACAGAAAAATGCTGGAAAATCTCAGCGGGTCTGACAGCATCTGCGGGGAGAGAATCGAGCCAACGTTTCGAGTCTGGATGACCCTTTGTCAGAGCTCTGGTGAAGGCTCTCTATTTTCCACTCCCGTCACCAAACGCACCCAACGTGAGTGGGTACGGAAAATCCCGATGGGAGGGCAGGGGGAGGTAGTACGTGCAAGAGATTCGAAGAGAGAACGCAAATTATTTTGACTTTGGCCAAAGATTAGGAGAGATAGTTAACAGGCGGCTAAATAGATGCCACCATTGACACACAAAGCCAAATTTACCCCCCTTCCTCAACAGATCTGGAGGGACAGAGACAAATGATCTCAATAAAAGTCTATCTGAAGGATCTCTGAAGGACTGTCTCCCATAGCTCACCCTCCCTGCAGCTCAAACCCTCGTCCCACCATCCCATCAACTCCAGGTTTCACTTCTCTCTTTCTCTCCTCGCTATCTCCTTCGCTTTTGGTGCAAAGCTCCAAACCCTGCGGCCCAGATGGGGTGCCTGCGCAATCCCACTCACCTCCCCGCTCCAGCCTCACTAACCCTCCCTCAGTTTCCCAACACCCAGATTTCAACACACTGGACAGAAGTCGCGAATCATTCCGTAAGATCTCCCCAACGTTTAATCATCCCAACCTCAACATTCCAGCTCATATTTTTGCCATATAAGGCCATTACAAATTACGGAACCGATGCAGGTAGACAGAGTTCAGATACTGAACAGGTATTATCTATTTGAGTGGCGCATCAGGCCTGAGGGCCTGAATGGCCTCCTCCCATATTTTTAATGACATTCCTCTTCAAACTCTGCCTTGCTCGAAGCAACACCATCAGAGTCCTCAATTCTGGGACTATACATACGGCTTTTTTAATCATAGAATCCCTACAGTGCAGAAGGAGGCCATTCGGCCCATCGAGTCTGCACCAACAATCCCACCCAGGCCCTATCTCTGTAATCCCACATATTCACCCCACTAATCTCTCTAACCTACCTTCCCTGGCAATTTAGCATGGCCAATCCACCTAACCCACAGATCTTTGAACTGCGGGAGGAAACCGGAGCACCCAGAGGAAACCCACGAAGACATGGGGAGAATGTGCAGGCTCCGCACAGACAGTGACCCAAGCTGGGGTTTGTACCCGGGTCCCTGGCACTGTGAGGCAGCAGTGCTAACCTACTGTGCCACTGGGATGCCCAAAATCATCTGTGGGATGTGAGCATCGCTGGCAAGGCTGGCATTTATTCCCCCTCGCTAAGAGGAGGTGGGATTGGCTCCTTAGGAAGGTGGTGGATTAAAGTTTATTTATTAGTGTCACATGTAGGCTTACTTTAACACTGCAATGAAGTTACTGTGAAAACCCCATAGTCGCCACACTCCGGCGCCTGTTCGGATACACTGAGGGAGAATTTAGCATGGCCAATACACCGAACCAGCACGTCTTTCAGACTGTGGGAGGAAACCGGAGCACCCGGAGGAAACCCACGCAGACACGGGGAGAATGAGCAAACTCCACACAGACAGTGACCCAAACCGGGAATGGAACCCAAGTCCCTGGCGCTGTGAGGCAGCAGTGTTAACCACTGCGCCATCGTGCCACCTTCTTGAACCGCTGCAGCTCGTGCGGTGTAGGTACATCCACAGTGCTGTTAGGGGGGGAGTTCCAGGATTTTGACCCAGTGACAGTGGAGGAACGGCCGATATATTTCCAAGTCAGGAAGGTGTGGGAGCTGGTGGAGATCTTGCAGATGCAGTTAATGGTGCTGTTGAACATTGCCTTTTAGGGAGTGGCTGAGGTGAATAGCATGGGCGCATTTAAGAGGAACATGGATAAGTATAGGAGGGAGGACAAAATAGAACGATAAATGGAAAGAATTAGATGATGCAGAGTGTAGGAGGAGGCCTGTCTGGAGGTAAACATTGGCCTGTTGCTATGCTCTAAATTCTATCTAATTGCACCATCACCTGAAAGGCCTTTTAACCCTTCAACTACCACACCTGACTCTTCTTCCAACTGCTAGTCAGTGGTCAACCCTTCTCCTCCACTGTCCAGTGTGTTGTTGCTGGGTGTAAGTTTAATTTGTTCAAAGGATATAGGCCGCATTGATAGGGCACCCTTAATTAGAATCGTAGAATCCCTACAGTGCCATTCGGCCCATCGGGTCTGCACCGACCCTCCAACAGAGCATCCTAACCAGCCCCTCCCCTCTGTCCCATCACCGTAACCCCATATATTTACATTACTAATCCCCTAACCTACCCACCTTTGGACTCTAAGGGACAATTTATCAAGGCCAATCCATCTTTAGACACTAAGGGGCAAATTAGCATGGCCAATCCACCTAATCTGCACATCTTTGGACACTAAGGGGCAATTTAGCATGGTCAATCCACCTAACCTGCACATCTTTGGACACTAAGGGGCAATTTAGCATGGCCAATCCACCTAACCTGCACATCTTTGGACACTAAGGGGCAATTTATCATGGCCAATCCACCTAACCTGCACTTTGGACACTAAGGGACAATTTAGCATGGCCAATCCACCTAATCTGCACATCTTTGGACACTAAGGGGCAATTTAGCATGGTCAATCCACCTAACCTGCACATCTTTGGACACTAAGGGGCAATTTAGCATGGCCAATCCACCTAACATGCACATCTTTGGACACTAAGGGGCAATTTAGCATGGCCAATCCACCTAACCTGCACATCTTTGGACACTAAGGGGCAATTTAGCATGGCCAATCCACCTAACCTGCACATCTTCGGACTGTGGGAGGAAACTGGAGCAGCTGGAGGAAACCCATGCAGACACGGGGAGAACGTGCAAACTTCAAACAGACAGTGACCCAAGGCCGGAGTTGAACCCGGGTCCCTGGCGCTGTGAGGCAACAGTGCTAGCCACTGTGCCGCTCTTTAATTGTCCATCCCCAGTGGCCCTGGGAAGGCAATGTGTCATATCTGTTGACAGCTTCAGTGGGTATTTAATCTGGCTTGCTCCTGCATTAGCATGTTCTCTTGGGAGTCAGAGGGAGCCATGTAACCTAACGTCCCAAATTCCATAAACCGGGAATTGAACCCTGGTCCCCAACGCTGTGAGGCAGCAATGCTAACTGCTGTGCCACCATAATGCAGAGTGTATACACTAGCGGATTATTGCAACCCTATAAGCAGTGGGCAGCTATAGATTTCTGGCGAGTTGGCATCAGGATCTGCTTCTGCTTGGGAGTGGCCGTCCTGGAGAAATACCCAGGATGTGGGAGCGGTCCCGTTCGGAATGTGCCAAAGTGGCATGTTTCTACCAAGTTCAGAGACGGGCAGAAACCTCCCTGGGAGCTCCAAGCGGACAAAAGGCAGTTGTAAATGGCTTGCACCCAGCCAAAGGAGAGGACGGGGAAAGGAAATAGAAACTGGCAAAACCAGATCTGTCCTGCTCGCAAAACAAAAACACGCCCAACAATTATACAGACTTTAGAGAAACCCGCCACTTGCGTTATCACACCCACCAGAATACAAGCCAACTATTTACAACCAGCCAAACAGGGAGCTGGGCGTAGCATGAATGGAGTGCTGTCTTTGATTTGATTTATTATTGTCACATGTATTAGTATACAGTGAAAAGTATTGTTACTTGCACGCTATACAGACAAAGCATACCGTACATAGAGAAGGAAATGAGAGAGTGCAGAATGTAGTGTTACAGTCCTTGATTTGATTTATTATTGTCACATGTATTCATATACAGTAAAAGTATTGTTTCTTGCGAGCTACACAGACAAAGCATACCGTTCATAGAGAAGAAAACGAGAGGGTGCAGAATGTAGTGTTACAGTCATAGCTAGGGTGTAGAGAAAGATCAACTTAATGCGAGGTAGGTCCATTCAAAAGTCTGGTGGCAGCAGGGAAGAAGCTGTTCTTGAGTCGGTTGGTACGTAACCTCAGACTTTTGTATCTTTTTCCCGACGGAAGAAGGTGGAAGAGAGAATGTCCGGGGTGCGTGGCGCCTTAATTATGCTGGCTGCTTTTCCGAGGCAGTGGGGAGTGCAGACAGAGTCAATGGATGGGAGGCTGGTTTGCGTGATGGATTGGGCTACATTCACGACCTTTTGTAGTTCCTTGCGGTCTTGGGCAGAGCAGGAGCCCATCCCAAGCTGTGAAACAAGCAGAAAGAATGCTTTCTATGGTGCATCTGTAAAAGTTGGTGAGAGTCGTAGCTGACATGCCAAATTTCCTTAGTATTCTGGTGGGCTTTCTTAACTATAGTGTCGGCATGGGGGGACCAGGGCAGGTTGTTTTACAGAACGCATGGTAATAATATCTCAGAGTTGAATGGGTGCTGATAAAAATTTCAAGCTTAATTAATTCACTGAATTTGTTCCTATGCCTCTAATGTTCCTGATGTTGAGCTATTGCTTGTAATTCATGCATTAGCTGGTTTTCCCTCTGATTATATACAGGCACAGGACTCCATACCTAACGTCCCAAGGACCCCAAATCTAGCTACATTCGAGCTGGTGCCCGGGTTAGCAATTTGAATGAAACACCCTCTTGTCCTTGAAAGAAAAATGCTGTCGGATGCCGGAATCTAAAACAGAAAATGCTGGAAAATTCTTGATGTGGCGATGCCGGCGTTGGACTGGGGTAAACACAGTAAGGAGTTTAACAACACCAGGTTAAAGTCCAACAGGTTTATTTGGTAGCAAACGCCACTAGCTTTCGGAGCGCTGCCCCTTCGTCAGGTGAGTGGGAGTTCTGCTCACAAACAGGGCATATAAAGACACAAACTCACTTTACAAAATAATGATTGGAATGCGAGTCTTTACAGCTAGTCAAGTCTTAAAGGTACAGACAATGTGAGTGGAGAGAGCATTAGCACAGGTTAAAGAGATGTGTATTGTCTCCAGACAGGGTCTCCAGACAGAAAATTCTTAGCAGGTCTGACAGCATCTGTGGGGGGAGAATGGAGCCAACGTTTCGAGTACTGCATTGGAGTGCCAACCGCAATATTTTTGCCTGAGCCCTCAGTGGGACTTAAACCTCCAACCTTCTAGGGCTGGGGGCAGTCCAAAGTTTAAAGTATATTTATCAGTGTCACAAGTTGGCTTACATTAACACTGCAATGAAGTTACCGTGAAAATCCCCCAGTCGCCGCACTCCGGCGCCTGTTCGGTTACACCGAGGGAGAATTTAGCACGGCCAATACATTTAAAACCAGTACGTCTTTTCAGACTGTGAGAGGAAACCGGAGGAAACCCACGCAGACACATCGGGAACGTGCAGACTCCGCACAGACAGTGACCCGAGCCGGGAATCGAACCCGGCTCCTTGGCGCTGTGAGGCAGCAGTGTTAGCCACTGTGCCACCTCTAGTCTGCCTCTGGGGTTACGTTGTAATGTAGAATGTATGTACTTGCCCATTATTACAGCCCATATAATATATCGATTTCAGGCAAGTAGGTGCCCCACCCTGGGAGTGTCGGTTCCGGAGAAATACTCAGGGTGTGGGAGTGTCCTGGCTGGAATGTGCCAAAGTGACAGGTTTATGCCAGGCCTTTATGTTCTGAAAGCCCCTCCATTATTCTCTTCTCTATCTCCCTCTGAAACCCACCCTGACAAAGATTCAGCTCCCTCCCCCACCCTCCTCATGCCTCCTTCCACGCTTTAGTAACATTCCTTTTTTGGGGCATTGTTGGCGAGGCCATTTCAGAGAATCCATAAAGTGTAGAAGGAGGCCATTTGGGCCACCTTTGGACACTAAGGGGCAATTTATCATGGCCAGTCCACCTAACCCGCACATCTTTGGACACTAAGGGGCAATTTAGCATGGCCAATCCACCTTACTCGCACATCTTTGGACTGTGGGAGGAAACCGGAGCACCCGGAGGAAACCCACACAGACACGGGAAGAACGTGCAGACTCCACACCGACAGTGACCCAAGCTGGGAATTGAACCCAGGTCCCTGACGCTGTGAGGCAGCAGTGCTAACCACTGTGCCACCGTGCTGCCCCAGTCTTCTGCACTGTATGATTCCATATTAGGTGGGAGGTCAGGTGTTGCTTGTGCGTCGGTGCAGACTCGATGGGCTGAAGGGCCTCTTCTGCACTGTATGAGTCTATGAGTGGCAGAGCAGGATTGAAGGGCTGAGTGGCCTCCCCAATTCCTAATCTGTACATCCTTAGCACAAACTGATGTAGTTGTTAGTCCCTTTAATATCTTCAGAATCTTCTTCTTACAGTATATTGTTAGGGTTCCAAATTAATCCTAAAAATGCAGGGAAGAGTGACATAGTGGTCATGTTACTGGATTGGCAAGGCTGAGGCCTGGACTATTGATCCAATAACGCAAGTTCAAATCCCACCTTGCCCACTGGGAAGTTAAATTCAATCAATGAGTAAGGTCACCATAATCCCAGATGACCAGAGGCTTCTCTCCCCTTTGAGGGGGAGAGCTGACTGGTGGTGAATTAACCCGAGGGTCACCACATCTCAGGCCAGGGGCAAGGTTGAGAAAGCGGACCCTTCATGGATAACCTCAGCCGGTACGGGAATTGAACCCATGCTCTTGGCGTTGCTCTGCGTCACTGACCAGCCGTCCAGCCATGCTATAAAGGCGGAATACTGCGGGTGCTGGAATCTGAGTCAAAAACAGAAAATGCTGGAAAATCTCAGCAGGTCTGACAGCATCGGTGGACAGAGAATAGTGGCACAGTGGTTCGCACTGCTGCCTCACAGCGCCAGGGACCCGGGTTCGATTCCTGGCTCGGGTCACTGTCTGTGTGGAGTTTGCACGTTCTCCCCCGTGGGTTTCCTCCGGGTGTTCCGGTTTTTAAAAGGTTACTTCTTAGTCACGAGTAAGGCTTACATTAACACTGCAATGAAGTTACTGCGAAAACCCCCTGTGGGTTTCCTCCCACAGTCCAAAGATGTGCGGGTTAGGTGGATTGACCATGCTAAATTGCCTCTTCGTGTCAGGACGGTTAACAGGGGTAAATACGTGGGGTTACGGAGATAGGGCTTGGGTAGGATTGTTGTCAGTGCAGGCTCAATGGCTTCCTTCTGCCCTGCAGAGATTCTATGATTCTATGAAAACAAAAACTAGATTTATTACGGTAGAAAAAAAACCAACAGCTCACTGCCAATGTATAGACTCCATCTTATGGATACACTTTGCCAGTTTGAATCTAATTGATTGTTTAACTGCAACATTGACACATAGGAGAACATTTCTAAATGTTCATACACAACCAACAATTACTCATAATAAATACAGGCTTCCTTCTCCTTGTCAAATATCCAGAGTATGCGATTCCCGGCGATATATAACAAATTGCTCTGCCCTGGGCTATATGCAGGGCCATTGTCAATGGCTTCGGGATGGGCTATTTCCCATTGTGTGTGTCCTACTTAGGGTTTATGATTTGATTTATTATTGTATTGGGATACAGTGAAAAGTATTATTTCTTGCACGCTATACAGACAAAGCATACTGTTCATAGAGCACATGGGGCAGGGCAGCAACAGGGGCGGCACCGTGGCACAATGGTTAGCCTCAACACTGCCTGGTGTGGTCGGTGCACACTCGGTGGGCTGAATGGCCTCCTTCTGCACTGAAGGGTTACTATGATTCTATGCCATATAGGGGAAAAGGAAAGGAGAGGGTGCAGAATGCTGTGTTACAGTCATAGCTAGGGTGTAGAGAAAGGTCAACTTAATGAGAGGTAGGTCCATTCACAAGTCTGATGGCAGCAGGGAAGAAGCTGTTCTCGAGTTGGTTGGTACGTGATCTCAGATTGTTATATATTTTTCCCAATGAGAGAAGGTGGGAGAGGTGGGGTGCATGGGGTCCTGGCTGCTTTCCCGAGGCAGCGGGGAAGTGTAGACGGAGTCAATGGATGGGAGGGTGATTTGAGTGATGGAGTGGGCTATGTTCACAACGCTGTGTAGCTTCTTGCGGTCTTGGGCAGAGCAGGAGCCATTCTGAGCTGTGATACAACCAAAAAGGATGCTTTCTATGGTGCATTTGTAGGGTTGGGAATCTATCTCCTGGCCACTGTTAGTTAGGCCAGTTGAAAGCAAACCCAATACTCGCAGTGGCACAAAGATATAAAGTTATAAAGATATGGGAGTTGGGGAAATGGTGGCACAGTGGTGAGCACTGCTGCCTCACAGCACCAGGGACCCGAGTTCGATTCCTGATTTGGGTCACTGTCTGTGTGGAGTTTGCATGTTCTCCATGCGTGGGTTTCCTCCAGGTGCTCCGGTTTCCTCCCATACTCCAATGATGGCCATGATTGGCCATGCTAAATTGCCCCTTAGTGTCAGGAGGTTAGTAAGGTAAATAGGTAGGGTTATGGGGATAGGGGCTGGATGGGATTGTGGTCGGTGCAGACTCGATGGGCCGAATGGCCTCCTTCTGCATTGTAGGGATTCTATGCAGGGATTCTAAAAGGTTATCTGTTTGGGTAAAAGAGTAGGAGTGCCCAATCCTTTGGTTAAACCTTCAGAATTATGCCCAAGCAGTGCTGCCAACTATAGTCCTCCCATCCCTTATCGTACACACAGGCTCAGCTAATCCTAGTAATGTACAGAAAACCCACCACCAGGCCAGTTATTCTTGTAATGTGTGTTGGACCACACATGGAGCTGAAATTTACACTCAACCAAGGTGGTGGGGTTCACGAGAGGTTGGGGGAGGGCTTGAAATTGCATGGAGGGAATTCCCTCCAGGATCCCGCCGCCCCAACCTGTCCGATGGAGGAGGCAGGACTTTGAGGCGGGAAGTCAGTCCTTGTCCCTGTTAAGGTCTTTATGTGGCCACTTAAGGGCCTTTTCCCGGCACAACATGGTGGCACAGTGGTTAGCACTGCTGCCTCACAGCACCTGGGACCTTGGTTCAATTCCCGTCTCAGGTCACTGTCTGTGTGGAGTCTGCACGTTCTCCCCGTGTCTGCGTGGGTTTCCTCTGGTTTCCTCCCATAGTCCGAAAGACATGCTGGTTAGGTGCATTGGCCGTGCTAAATTCTCCCTCAGTGTTCCCGAACAGGTGCCGGAGTGTGGCGACTAGGAGATTTTCACAGTAACTTCATTGCAGTGTTAATAAGACCATAAGACATCGGGGCAGGATTAGGCCACTCGGCCCATCGAGTCTGCTCCACCATTCAATCATGGCTGATATTTTTCTCATCCCATTCTCCTGCCTTTTCTCCATAATCCCTAATCCCCTTATTAATCAAGAACCTATCTATCTCTGTCTTAAAGACACTCAATGACCCGGCCTCCACAGCCTTCTGCGGAAAAGAGTTCCACAGATTCACCACTCTCTGGCTGAAGAAATTCCTCCTCATCTCTGTTTTAAAGGATTGTCCCTTTAGCCTGAGGTTGTGCCCTCTGGTTCTAGCTTTTCCTACCAGTGGAAACATCCTCTCCACGTCCACTCTATCCAGGCCTCGCAGTATCCTGTAAATTTCAATAAGATCCCCCCTCATCCTTCTAAACTCCAACGAGTACAGACCCAGAATCCTCAACCGTTCCTCATACGACAAGCTCTTCATTCCAGGGATCATTCTTGTGAACCACCTCTGGACCCTTTCCAAGGACAAGCACATCCTCCCTTAGATACGGAGCCCAAAACTGCTCACAATACTCCTAATGTAATGTAAACCTACCTGTGATTAATTAATAAATTTAAACTTGATGCGTTGCATTTGGCGGACAGGTTTGGGGAGTCAGGAGGTGAGTTAGTCGCTGCAGAATTCCTGCGCGCTGAGGGAGAATTTAGCATGGCCAATGCATCTAATCAACACATCTTTCAGACTGTGGGAGGAAACCTGAGCACCCGGAGGAAACCCACGCAGACATGGGGAGAACATGCAGACCCCGCACAGACAGTGACCCAAGCCGGGAATCGAACCCCGGTACCTGGCGCTGTGAGGCAGCGGTGCTAACCACTGTGCTACCCTGCCGCCCATGGCCAGAAGTGGTGGGGCGAAGGATTCTGGTTGCTCGTGGCGATAATTTATAATGGCTGTGAGTTTCGCCCCATTCAATGAGAAGGGTGTAAAATGCTGATATGCTCTCGTAGCCACAGTATTTCTAGGGCTGGTCCCGTAAAGTTTCTGGTCAATGGTAACTCCTGGGATGTTGATAGTTTATGTAATGCAAACACTATTCAGGAGTTGCTGTGCTCTTTAATAAATACGGGCTCTTTTACTCTTTACAAGTGACTGAGAAAGAGTTTGTGTTATCACTCTATCGCACTTACCTATCTCCTGGGGATACTTAAGAGTGATGACTTGACATCTGCACCATTTGTAGAAATTCAATCATGTCAAGTGTTCTGCTATCTTACATGTGTGTGACTGAATTTAGAAAACTTATCGAGCAACTTGACATAGAAATTCACGGCCAACTAGGTCACCTTAACTCAGCATCAAGCAAGTTCTTTAACCAACAATCACGCGTTGACTGTGACATCTTTCTAGGTCACGAAATAGGTCAGGTTGCAGTTAGTTCTCCAAGGTAATGGAAACGGATTAATCGCCTGCACGCATTAATCGCTGAAGTAAGGGTGAAGGAAAGTGCAAAGGCTATGAATCAAATGCTGCGCATTACGGTGTTAGAGGTTCATAGAATCCTACAGTGCAGAAAGAGGCCATTCGGCCCATCATGTCCGCACCAACCACAATCCCACCCAGGCCCCACCCACATATTTACCCACTAACCCCTCCAACCTATGCATCCAGGGACACTAAGGGGCAATTTAGAATGGCCAATCAACCTAGCCCGCACATCTTTGGACTGTGGGAGGAAACCGGAGCACCCGGAGGAAACCCACGCAGACACAGGGAGAATGTGCAAACTCCACACAGACAGCGACCCGAGCCGGGATTCGAACCCAGGTCCCTGGAACTGTGAAGCAGCAGTGCTAACCACTGTGCCACCGTGTCGCCCATTGGATGCCCAATTAATTTATTTTATACCCTTCTCATTGAATGGGGCGAAACTCACAGCCATTATAAATTATCGCCACGAGCAACCAGAATCCTTCGCCCCACCACTGCTGGCCGTGGGCGGCAGGGTGGCACAGTGGTTAGCACTGCTGCCTCACAGCGCCAGGGACCGGGGTTCGATTCCTGGCTTGGGTCACTGTCTGTGTGGGGTCTGCATGTTCTCCCCATGTCTGCGTGGGTTTCCTCCGGGTGCTCAGGTTTCCTCCCACAGTCTGAAAGATGTGTTGGTTAGATGCATTGGCCATGCTAAATTCTCCCTCAGCGCTCCGGTTTTCTCCCACAGTCTGAAAGACGTGCTGGTTAGATTCATAGAATCCCTTCAGCGCAGAAGGAGGCCACTCGGCCCATCGGGTCTGCACTGACCACAATCCCACCCAGTCCCTATCCCCACAACCCCACATATCTACCCCGCTAAGCCCCCCAACCTACGCATCCCGGGACACTAAGGGGCAATTTATCATGGCCAATCCACCTAATCTGCACATCTTTGGACTGTGGGAAGAAACTGGAGCACCCGGAGGAAACCCACGCAGACACGGGAAGAACGTGCAAACTCCACACAGACAACCGGGGATCGAACCCGGGTCCCTGGAGGTGTAAGGCAGCAGTGCTAACCACTGTGCCACATGATTAGTCCTGCTGAATTGACACTGTCAGGGGATAAATATATGGGGTTATGGGGATAGGGCGTGGGTGGGATTGTTCTTAGTGCAGGCTCGATGGGCCGAATGGCCTCTTTCTGCACTGTAGGGATTTTATAATTCTATGCCTTCAAATTCCTCAGTCCCAACCTCTGGAATTCTGTAGATAAACTCACTGTCTCTCTTTAAGATGCCACATCTCTCTGACTAAGATAGGAAACTTTGGAATTCTGTGGTGTGTAACTCACCACCCGACTCCCCAAAGCCTGTCCACCATCTACAAGGCACAAGTCAGGAGTGTGATGGAATACTCCCCACTTGCCTGGATGGCTGCAGCTCCAACAACATTCAAGAAGCTCGACACCATCCAGGACAAAGCAGCCCCCACTTAATTGCGACCTCATCCACCACATTAAACATTGACTCCCTCCATCACTGATTAACAATGGCAGCCATCTACAAGATGCGTTGCAGCAACTCATCAAGGCTCCTTTGACAGCACCTTCCAAACCCGTGACCTCTACCAACTAAGGACAATAGAATCTATTGGGCCCAATTTTGCCATTGTGTTGCGCCTGTTTTCGGGCGTGCAAACTTGGTAAAGTTGGGCGTGAGGCGGGTAACGCGATCCACGCCCGCCTCCGCACCGGTTCCTCCTTTACCAAGGCCCGAAAATGGCTGCGATCAGGACCACGCCCGAAACGGGCGCAACGGCCATTTAAATGCATCTGCATGCATTTAAATTGACTTAATGGGCTGCACCCCCAACTTCACCGGCACTTCCCCCTTTACCACCGTGTTTGCCTATCCGGAATCGGCACAAAACAGACATGCTCCATAGAAGTCCGATTCGGGCGCTCCAGTTGGTGAGGAGGTAAGTGCCGAGCGTCCGACGGCTCTCTGCTTGTGATCAGTGGGGGGAGAGGGGAAAGGGGGGATCCGCTGCCACTCTGCCGGAGATCAGTGGGGGGTAAGGTGGGGAAGGGTCCATGCTCGGTCAATAATTTTGTGGGGGTGGGGCAATGTCTGTGGGGGCCAGGGGGAGGCATTACCCGGCCCGGGAGGGATGTGGCAGGGGAGCAGCATTCTATCTTTTTTTTCTGCGCATGCGCAGTTGGAGGCACCGATCGGAGCTGCAGGATTTCGGGTGCGTTAAGCCCCGCCCACAGGCTTCTGCAGCCCGATTCAGAATCACTGATATTTTTCAGGCAGAGTGCGCC
The DNA here is from genome assembly GCF_964213995.1 of Mustelus asterias. NCBI lineage: Eukaryota > Metazoa > Chordata > Chondrichthyes > Carcharhiniformes > Triakidae > Mustelus > Mustelus asterias. Next base: position 13,905,804 of record NC_135819.1, on the reverse strand, counting down.
TGAGAACGGGTCTAAAAGTCGGATCCGAAACACTCCCAGTTTCAAGTCCGCTCAGCACTTAGAATCAAAACGGTAAAATAGGGCCCATAGAGTCAGGGAGGTTTACAGCATGGAAACAGGCCCTTCGGCCCAACTTGTCCATGCTGCCCCTTTTTTTAAACCCCGAAGCTAGTCCCAATTGCCCGCGTTTGGCCCATGTCCCTCTACACCCATCTTACCCATGTAATTGCCTAAATGCTTTTTAAAAGACAAAATTGTACCCGCCTCTACTACTACCTCTGGCAGCTTGTTCCAGACACTCACCACCCTCGGTGTGGAAAAATTGCCCCTCTGGACCCTTTTGTATCTCTCCCCTCTCACCTTAAACCTACGCCCTCTAGTTTTAGACTCCCCTACCTTTGGGAAAAGATGTTGACTATCTAGCTGATCTGTGCCCCTCATTATTTTATAGACCTCTATAAGATCACCCCTCAGCCTCCTACACTCCAGGGAAAAAAGTCCCAGTCTATCCAGCCTCTCCTTATAGCTCAAACCATCAAGACCCGGCAGCATCCTAATAAATCGGACAAGGACGTGGGAACGCCACCACTTGCAAGTTTCCCTCCAAACCACTCACCATCCTGATTTGGGAAATATATTGCTGCTCCTTCACGGTGCCTGGGTCAAAATCCTGGAGTTCCCTCTCTAACAGCACTGTGGGTGTACCTACACCACATGGACTGCAGTGTTTCGAAAAGGCGGCTCACACACCACCTTCTCAAGGGCTAGAAGAAATAACTCTTAATGGCAAAGCCCTGACTGAAATCTATCTGGGAATTCCCTTGGGCCTCCACCTGCCTCCCATGGTGAGTGGGAGGGGGAAATTCAGAGCTCCCATCTCAATTTCCTCTGACGATGGTGAATAGCAAAAGGTGTGAGAAAACATTCTTTTGCAGAACAGGCTGCTGCGATCTGGAACACTCTGCATGAAAGAATAGAGGAAGCAGATTTAATAACAGCTTTCAAACGGGCATTTGCTAAATACTTGTAAGGGAACCATTTACCGGGCTAGGGGGACTGGATCTAATTGAATAGCTTCTTCAGAGCTGGCGCAGGTATGATGGGCCAAATGGCCTCAATCTACGCTGCATTATTCTATGGGCAGGATTCTCCGATCTCAACCATATTTACCGGTCCCGCTGCCAGCGAGAATGGAGAATTTGGTGCTTAGCCAAAACTGCATTCAGCGCACTCCCTTAATGTCAACAAAATGAAGGAGGTTGTCAATGAGTTCAGGAAGCGTAGTGGAGAACATGCCCCTGTCTACATCAACGGGGGCGAAGTGGAAATGGTTGAGAGTTTCAAGTTAGTACGTCAGATCACCAACAACCTGTCCTGGTCCCTCCATGCCGACGCTATAATTAAGAAAGCCCACCAACTTTCTCAGAAGGCTAAGGAAATTTGGCGTGTCAGCTACGACTCTCACCAACTTTTACAGGTGCACCATAGAAAGCATTCTTTCTGGTTGTATCACAGCTTGGTATGGGCTCCTGCTCTGACCAAGACCGCAAGGAACTCCAAAAGGTCGTGAATGTCGCCCAATCCATCACGCAAACCAGCCTCCCATCCATTGACTCTGTCTACACTTCCCACTGCCTCAGAAAAGCAGCCAGCACAATTAAGGACCCCACGCATCCCGGATATTCTCTCTTCCACCTTCTTCCTTCGGGAAAAAGATACAAAAGTCTGAGGTCATGTACCAACCGACTCAAGAACAGTTTCTTCCCTGTTGCTGCCAGACGTTTGAATGGACCCATCTTGCACTGAGTTGATCTTTCTCTACACCCTAGCTATGACTGTAACACTACATTCTGCGCTCTCTCCTTTCCTTCTCTATGAACGGTATGCTTTGTCTGTATAGCGCGCAAGAAACAATACTTTTCACTGTATACTGATACACGTGACAATAATAAATCAAATCAAATCAAGGGATTGGAGAATCCCAGCCCCAGATGAGGTCGGAGGTTTTCTGTCTATGAGTCTATCTCAACATTTATTGAATGTTATAGTTACATGTACATGCTAGCTTGCCCAAAGGGCGAGGTGGTGGTGTAGTGGTATTGTCACTGGACTAGTAATCCAGAGACCCAGGGTAGTGCTCTGGGGACCCCAATTTGAATCCCACTGCGGGCAGATGGTGAAACTTGAATTCAATCAAAAAAATCTAATTGTCATTAAAAACTGACCTAATGCCCCTTTAGAGATGGAAATCAGCTGTCCTTACCTGGTCTACTCTTAACTGTACTCTGCAATGGCCTCGCAAGCCACTCCGTTGAAGGGCAATAAGTACTGAATACATTTTTTTTTAAAAAGGCCTCTGCAGAAAAAATGACAGCGTACATATTCCTGGGTGGCACAGCGCCAGGGACCCAGGTTCGATTCCCAGCATGGGTCACTGTCTGTGTGAAGTCTACACGTTCTCCCCGTGTCTGCGTGGGTTTCCCCCGGGTGCTCCGGTTTCCTCCCACAGTCCGAAAGCCGTGCTGGTTAGGGTGCATTGGCCGTGCTAAATTCTCCCTCAGTGTTACCCGAACAGGCGCCAGAGTGTGGCGACTAGGAGATTGTCACAGTAACTTCATTGCAGTGTTAATGTAAGCCTACTTGTGACGCAAATAAATAAACTGGAGGTTTCCTCAAGTGACAGTTAATGGAACATGATTGCTTTCATAGAACCCCTGCAATATGGAAGGAGGCCATTCGGCCCATCGAGTCTGTACTGACTACAATCCCATCCAGACCCTATCCCCATCACACCACGTATTTACCCTGGACACTGAGGGACAATTTAGCACGGCCAATCCACCTAACCCACACATCTTTCGGACTGTGGGAGGAAACCGGAGCACCCGGAGGAAACCCACGCAGACACGGGGAGAACGTGCAGACTCCGCACAGACAGTGACCCAAGCCGGGATTCGAACCCGGGTCCCTGGCGCTGTGAGGCAGCAGTGCTGACCGCTGTGCCACCGTGCTGCCCACTTGTGACACTAATGAATAAACTTTAAACTGGAGGTTTTCACACGTGACCTTTAAACCCCCCCCGCCGCCGCGCCCCCCCCCCCCCCCCCGCCAAACTTGGTCCCTCCATTGGTCATCCATCCTCAGAGCAGTTAATGGTACACGATTGCTTTGGGCTGATTCTGAGGGTGATAATAAAGGGAGAAAGAAAAACGAGCTTTCAGAGTTTCTCTTTCCAATCCCTTGAATTGATGTTTTGATTAAAAGCAAATTGCTGCGGATGCTGGAATCTGAAACCAAAAGAGAAAATGCTGGAAAATCTCAGCGGGCCTGGCAGCATCTGTGAGGAGAGAAAAGAGTCGAGTCCAGACGACCCTTTGTCAAAGGCTTTGACCAAGGATCATCTGGACTCGAAACGTCAGCTCTTTTCTCTCCTTGATGTTTTAATTGTTTGAACTTCTAATAAAGGCTTCACACTCGAAGCATTCACCTATCTTTTCCTTTTTCACATTCTGACTGACCGAGGGAGCATTTCCAGTTTGTATTTCACTTTACAGTACTTTCTTCTCAAGCTTCTGCTTATGAGTGTGGTTCTGCTGTGATATAACAAGGTCAGTGATGTTTTAGTAACAGACCATACTGCTATCGCTTTGACACACACTTACAGTATTGCACCCCCTGTCTCCAGCACCCTCACTAATATAGAAACTGTAAGGCACTCTTCCTTTAACACCCCTTACTGTAACATTCTCTGATGTACCACAGCCCCCAATTGACATCATCTGTGGCTCTTTCTCCAACACACAAACTCTATCAGTCCTGTCGAGAGCATGCACATTGAGGAGGCTGGCCACCATGAGATGGGGAGAAGCCATTTTTCTTTCTTTTATTCACTCGTGGCACATGGGCGTCGCTGGCCGGGCCAGCATTTGTTGCCCATCCCCAGTTGCCCCTGAACTGAGTCGCTTGCTCGGCCATTTCAGAGGGCAGTTGAGAGTCAACGACATTGCTGTGGCGCTGGAGTCGCATGGGCGGCACGGTGGCACAGTGGGCTAGCACTGCTGCCTCACAGCACCGGGGACCCGGGTTCGATTCCCGGCTTGGGTCACTGTCTGTGCGGAGTCCGCACCTTCTCCCTGTGTCTGTGTGGGTTTCCTCCGGGTGCTCCAGTTTCCTCCCACAGTCCGAATGACGTGCTGGTTAGGTGCATTGACCATGCTAAGTTCTCCCTCAGTGTACCCGAACAGGTGCCGGAGTGTGGTGACTAGGGGAATTTCGCAGTAACTTCTTTGAAGTGTTAATGTAAGCCTACTTGTGACACTAATAAATAAACTTTAATCCACCACCTTCCTAAGGTGTGCTGGTTAGGTGCATTGGCCATGCTAATTTCTCCCTCAGTGTACCCGAACAGGTGCCGGAGTGTGGCGACTAGGGGAATTGCACAGCAACTTCATTGCAGTGTTAATGTAAGCCTATTTTGTGACTAATAAATAAAATTTAGGCCAGACCGGGTAAGGATGGCAGATTTCCTTCCGTAAAGGACATTAGTAAACCAGATGGGTTTTTCCGATAATGGTTTCATGGTCATCAGTAGATTCTTAATTCCAGAGATTTTTTATTGAATTCAAATTCCACCATCTGCCGTGGCGGGATTTGAACCCGGGTCCCCAGAACATTTAGCTGAGTTCCTGGATTAAGAGTCCAGTGATAATATCACTAGGCCATCGCCTCCACACTAGGCCCACAGCCTGAACAGGCCACCGTGGCAAGGGTTCGGCCTAATCCATTTTAACACCTGAGGCATTTTGCCTTAGAAACAAAACTGACAGATGGACGAGGGTCCCCCCCCCCCTTCAAAAGCTGAAGAATCACCTCCCCCAGACCTCCCTCCCCTTCAAAACCGCCTACTTGACCCTCCTAGTAACTCTTAACCTCTTTCCCAGAAGGTTCAGCTATCGAGGTTTGTGCTTCTGTTATGCGCTGCTCTAGAGAGAGAGAAATCTGATGACCCTCACCATTTTGTAAGCATCCCTGAAATCCTTATCCCCACCACTGAGAGGGCGTGCCATCAGCAGCCTCTGCACCCCACCCCCACGCCTCCTCATGAGTTCTGGAATTCCCTCCCTAAACTCCTGAACCTTTCCCCTTGTACCCCCTCCCCTCTCTCCCCTTTAAATTACCTATTCAAACAAACTTTTGGTGTGCCTCTGTGCTAATAGCTAGGACCTCGTGGAATGGAGGTCTTGTGGCGCAGTGGGGTTAGAACATAGAACAGTACAGCACAGTACAGGCCCTTCGGCCCACGATGCTGTGCCGAACTTTTTCCGAAACCAAGAAATCATAGAAACCCTACAGTACAGAAAGAGGCCATTCAGCCCATCGAGTCTGCACCGACCACCATCCCACCCAGGCCCTACCCCCATATCTCTACATATTTACCCACTAATCCCTCTAACCTTTGCATCTCAGGACACTAAGGGCAATTTTTAGCATGGCCAATCAACCTAACCAGCACATCTTTGGACTGTGGGAGGAAGCCGGAGCACCCGGAGGAAACCCACGCAGACACGAGGAGAATGTGCAAACTCCACACAGACAGTGACCCAAGCCGGGAATCGAACCCAGGTCCCTGGAGCTGTGAGGCAGCAGTGCTAACTACTGTGCCATCGTGCCGACCTGTTCCGGGAATGACTAGCAATGGAAACATGTAAAAGTCTGCCTTAGTGAGCCACTAGATGCGGGAAGAGAATTGGAATTACTTGTGGAATAGAGAGTGAGGGCGGGATTTTATGGCCACGCTCGGGCGAGACCGGAAATTCCCACCTGAAGTCAATGGACATTTCCGTTTTCCGCCCCTTGCCCGCTCCGATTCCGTGGCAGGTCGGGTGGCAGAATTCCGCTGTGAGTTTATCACTGCCAAAAATTGGGAGCCTGGCCTTTTTGTAAATTGCTCTACCCACAATGATTGAATCATTCTGATCCTTGCACATGTAGCACCCCTGTATCATATATATATGATACAGTAATCTGTACAATCTATAAAACACACTGCAGCAACTTGCTTTTTACAACAGCAGCTTCCAAACCCACGACCTCTATCATCTAGAAGAACAAAGGGCAGCAGATACATAGGAACACCACCACCTGCAACTTCCCCTCCAAGCCATTCACCGTCCTGACTTGGAAATATATGGATCTTTCCTTCACTGTCAAAATCCTGGAATTCCCTCCCCATGACGTGGCAACAGTGGTTAGCACTGCGTCAGAGCCTTTAGCATGGCCAATCCACCTAACCCGCACATCTTTGGACTGTGGGAGGAAACCGGAACACCCGGAGGAAACCTACGTAGACACGGGGGTGGGGGGGTGGGGGTGGGGGGGGTGGGGGGGGGGGGGGTGGGAGAGAGAGAGAACGCGCAAAGTCACCCAAGGCTGGAATTGAACCTGGGTCCCTGGCGCTGTGAGGCTCTGAATGAAGGGTCACCCAGACTCGAAACGTTGGCTCGATTCTCTCTCCGCAGGTGCTGTCAGACCGGCTGAGATTTTCCAGCATTTTGCTTCAGATCTCTGCCGTGCCTGGCCTGTGCTCGATGCCCGATGCTGCCATTGCAATGTGTTCTGTTGGCTTACCCTGAGGAACATAAACCTGTCACCTCCTCCCACCCAAGAAGCGCTGCCGTCATTCTGGCTGATCCACCTACATCATTCGAATAATTGACGCGGCTTTAGTTTTGTAAATTGCTAATTTTTTCCCCACCCACTGTTGTTGCCTGTTATGCCAAGTCAACTCACTGGGTTATTAGGTGATGATGAAGCATTGCATCAATTAGAACCAGGTCTTTAAATATCAATTAAGCTGCAACTCGTTCTGTTGTCCCTGTCTGCAAAGGAGAGGCACAGAAGATGCCGAAAGTACAATGAACTTCCAACGCAGGAGAGCTCTAGCTGTATTTGTTTTGATTTGATTTGATTTATTATTAGGGCGGCATGGTGGCACAGTGGTTAGCGCTGCTGCCTCACAGCGCCAGGGACCCGGGTTCGATTCCCGGCTTGGGTCACCGTCTGTGCGGAGTCTGCACATTCTCCCCGTGTCTGCGTGGGTTTCCTCCGGGTGCTCCGGTTTCCTCCCACAGTCCGAAAGACGTGCCGGTTAGGGTGCATTGGCCGTACTAAATTCTCCCTCAGTGAACCCGAACAGGCGCCGGAGTGTGGCGACTAGAGGATTTTCATAGTAACTTAATTGCAGTGTTAATGTAAGCCTACTTGTGACTAATAAATAAACTTTATTGTCACAAGTATTAGTATACAGTGAAAAGTATTGTTTCTTGCACGGTATACAGACAAAGCATACCGTTCATAGAGAAGGAAAGGAGAGAGTGCAGGATGTAGTGATACAGTCATAACTAGGGTGTAGAGAAAGATCAACTTAGTGCGAGGTAGGTCCATTCAAAAGTCTGACGGCAGCAGGGAAGAAGCTGTTCTTGAGTCGGTTGGTACGTGACCTCAGACTTTTGACAAAGGGTCATCTTGACTTGAAACGTCAGCTCCTTTCTCTCCTCACAGATGCTGCCAGACCTTTTGAGATTTTCCAGCATTTTCTCTTTTGGTTTCAGACTTTTGTATCTTTTTCCCAACGGAAGAAGGTGGAAGAGAGAATGTCCGGGGTGCGTGGGGTCCTTTATTATGCCGGCTGCTTTGCCGAGGCAGCGGGAAGTGTAGACAGAGTCACTGGATGGTTTGGCCTCTTCCATTTAACTATTGTGAGCTCTGAGAACAACAAGGCTGGAATTGTCCAGCCGTTCACGCCAGCCTCAGTGAAGGCAGATTTGGCTGGGCGCCAAATTCTCCAACCTCGCTGCAGCGGGAGCGTGGCGTGAATGGCTGGTAAGACCATGTACCAAGTGGGGAGGTTTTCCAGTCCTGCCGGCCACGGGAATCATAGCAGGCGTGGAAGTGAGGGGGTAGGGTGTAGGGGTGGGTGGGGACGGTCCGTTGACCTCGGGCGGGATGTTCCAGTTTTTGGGGTGAGCGCGGCTGGAAAATTTCACCCCCAAAAGTCTTTCAAAGAAAGAATCTTCCCCAGCTCCAGAAAGGAAGGGAATCTGCCATTCTCACCTGGCCTGGCCTACATGTGACTCCAGACTCATGGCAAATATGGTTGACTCATCAATGCCCCTCTGAAATGGCCTAGCAAGCCACTCACTTCAGGGGCAATTAGGAACGAGCAATAAATGCTGGCCCAGCCAGCGATGCCTACATCCCATCAGGAACATAGCAGAGAGCAGCAATAACCATACCCAGGCAGCCATTATACTATTATATCATTGCTGTAGGCTTTCAGTACTTCCCTCCATTGCCACTTCAGATAATGTGACAGACCTTATCATAGAAATCATGGAATCCCTACAGTACAGAAAGAGGCCATTTGGCTCATTGAGTCTGTAGCGATCACAATCCCACCCAGGCGCTATTCCCGTAACCCCACACATTTACCTTAGCTAATCCCCCTGATTATAGGGTCAACTTAGCATGGCCAATCCATCTAACCCGCACATCTTTCGGACTGTGGGAGGAAACCGGAGCACCCGGAGGAAACCCACGCAGACACGGGGGGGGGGCAACGTGCAAACTCCACACAGACAGTGACCCAAGCCGGGAATCGAACCCTGGCGCTGTGAGGCAGCAGTGCTAACCACTGTGCCACCGTGCCGCCACATGGGTGGGATTTGATGGCCTCGCTCACTCCGAAACACTAAAATCCCGCCAAAGGTCAACAGACCTTCCCATTGTCCGCCCCTCACCCGCTCCAATTCCCGTGGCGGGCGGGATGGTAAAATTCCAGTGTATATCATGGATGATTACTATCCCACTGGGCTAGTTGAAGACCATAAGATGTAGAGTAAAAGTAGGCCATTCGGCCCATTGAGACTGCTCTGCCATCCAACGAGATCATGACTGATCTGATGTGATAATCCTCAACTCCACTTTCCCGCCTTATCCCATAACCCTCGATTCCCTGACTGATTAAAAATCTGTCTGTCTCAGCCTTGAACTTAACGTCCCAGCCTCTACAGCCCTCTGCGGGAAAGAATTCCACAGATTCACTCGAAGACATTCCTTCCCATCTCTGTCTGAAATGGGCGACCCCCTTTACTCTGAGATTATGCCCCTCTGGTCCTAGACTCTCCTACAAGGGGGAAACAACCTCTCAGTATCTACCCTGTGTGGTGATATAAACAGGGCCTAGTTTTAAGGCTGATAAAATTGGATATCCTAAATTAAAGAATTGGGCACATTAAAATCAAACACAGTCAAACCTTAGGCAGGCCAATTGTACAAATACACAAATGTGTCTGTGCCTGACCCATCAACCACCCATCAAAGGTCGTTACTGATACTTAGCAGGTGATCATTGCACCTCATTGAAATGCACCGGCCTATTGTTAGAAGCCCAGATCGGGCCAGACTTTTTGTCACCAAGAGTTCCTGCAAACACCTTATCTGATAACAAGTTCAACAACATGGAGATGGACACCTGGGGGCAGACCCTCGTGTCCTATCAGGCAGACATCAAGAAACCCACTGGGTATTGGAACCCCCTCCTGGGACCTCATTGGCCGGAAGCCAGAGAAGTTTCTGGAAAGGCAAGCAGGCTGGGGGATAAAGGGACACACCGTGAGACACACAGGAGCGAAGACTCGACGAAGGAGACGGCCTTGCCCATTCGGAAGACTGACCGAAGAAGGAAGGAAAGAAGAAGCTGCCATCGAGACTCACCTTCGTGATGACGGACCAGAGGGACTCAGAGAATCGGGCCTGCAGTTCAACCAAACCATCTTTACGGGTAGTATACTTGAATCTGCTGGGGTATCCTCTTGTTTTATGTGGGTAATTTAAGGGTCAATAGTGTTATTATTAATAAACTTGTTGAACCTTTATTTGTGTTTGTCCTTTGTCCATCTTGCAAATAAGGACACCGGGGTAAAACCTTAGAGTAAGCAAACTGGTTGAAAGTGTCTGAGAATTAACAGGTACAACACCTGTCTAAACCTACTGAGAATCTGACATGTCTCAATAAGGTCGCATCTCAATCTTCAATAGCGCCAGTGTGAACCAGGGAGCTATTCCTGTCTGAGACGGGTTTTATTTTAGATTAATACGGTTTTATTGTAAATCATCCTGGCTGAAAGCAAAGAGTCTGAACAGACAGGAAATAAGCTCAATGCTGGTGTCAAAATGTTCAACAAGTTTGCATGCCATTGAGAAGTAAAAATTCAGTGAGAATGACCAATCTGCGTCTTAATGAAGGAGGTTGAGGGTTGTATTAGACTAAAAGATGGGACTTTTAGGGCAGAATTTTCCCGTCCTGCCCGCCATGGGAATCGTAGTAGGCAGGAGGGCGGACCACGCAAAGGTCTGTTGATCTCGGGGCAGGATTTTCCGACCTTGGGGCGAGAGTAGCCAGAAAATCCCGCCTTAATGTTGCAAAGAATAATATTTAGTCTGAGGTCTGGGAGTGTTTTAGAAACCATGCAAAGGTCCAGAATATTGATTTTAAAAGAAAGAATGTGAGAGTAAGTTAGCCAGTGATATAAAATCAGAATTTTTACAAGTATGTTAAAAGTAAGAGAGTAGCTAAAGTAAATGTTGTTCCCATGGAAGCGGAGACAGGAGAAGCCATCATGGGGAATGAGGAAATGCCAGAGATATTGAACAAATATCTTGGCCGGAATTCTCTGGCCGTTCATGCTGGCGAGTTCTCCAGTCCCGCCGGCAGTGCACCCCAACCCACGGGTTTCGCACCAGCGTGGGGTGATGTCAGTGGGAATTCCCATTGACAGCAGCGGGAACGGAATTCCATTGCTGGCAAACAACGTGCCACCCCCCGCAAGCGGGAAACACGGGAGGCCAGAGAATCTCGCCCTTTGTATCTTTTTTTTATTCATTCATGGGACATGGGTGTCGCTGGCTGGGCCAGCATTTATTGCCCATTCCTAGTTGCCCTTGGAGGGCAGTTGAGAGTCAACCACATTGCTGTGGCTCTGGAGTCACATGTAGGCCAGACCAGGTAAGGACGGCAGATTTCCTTCCCTAAAGGACATTAGTGAACCAGATGGGTTTTTCCGACAATCGACAATGGTTTCATGGTCATCAGTAGATTCTTAATTCCAGATATTTTTTATTGAATTCAAATTCCACCAACTGCCGTGGCGGGATTCGAACCCGGGTCCCCAGAACATTAGCTGAGTTTCTGGATTAACAGTCTAGCAATAATACCACTAGGCCGTCGCCTCCCTTCTGTCTTCATCTGTCTTCATGGATGAAGATACAAGTTAACATACCAGAACTAGATAGTAACCGAGGGACTAATAAGAGTTAGTGCATAACGCATCATGCAAACCAGCCTCTCATCCATTGACTCTGTCTACACTTCCCGCTGCCTCGGGAGAAGCAGCCAGCATAATCAAGGACCCCACGCACCCCGGACATTCTCTCTTCCACCTTCTTCCGTCGGGAAAAGGAAACAAAAGTCTGAGGTCACGTACCAACCAACTCAAGAACTGCTTCCTCCCTGCTGCCGTCAGACTTTTGAATAGACTTACCTTGCATTAAGTCAATCTTTCTCTACGCCCTAGCTATGACTGTAACACTACATTCTGCACTCTCTCCTTTCCTTCTCTATGAATGGTATGCTTTGTCTGTATATCGCGCAAGAAACAATACTTTTCACTGTATCCCAATACATGTGACAATAATAAATCAAATCAAATCAGAGTGAGGAAATTAATATAAATAAAATAAGCAGAGAAAAGGGACTGGAGGAATCCAAGGACCTAGAATCTGACAAATCCCCCAGCACTGGTGACCGATGTCTTAGGGTTTTGAAAGAGGTAGCCCTGGAGACAGTGGATGTAATTTTCCAAAACTTCATAGACACTGGATCAGAGGGATTTTTACTCATTCATAGGACATGGGTGTCTCTGGCTAAGGCAGCAATTATTGCCCATCCCTAGTTGCCCCTTGAGAAGGTGGTGGTGAGCCGCCTTCTTGAATCGCTGCAGTCCACGTGCTGTGGGTTGACCCACAATGCCGTTCGGGAGGGAATTCCAGGATTTTGACCCACTCCCAAACCTCAGACTAACTCTGCAACATTAAGGGCGGGATTTTCCGGCTGCGTTCACCCCAAGGTCGGAAAACCCTGACCAAGATCAAATGATCTTTGCGTGGTCCGCCCTCCCGCCCGTTACGATTCCCGTGGCGGGCGGGACTGGAAAGGAACAGCCGAGATATTTCCAAGTCAGGATGGTGAGTGGCTTGGAGGGGAACTTGCAGGTGGTGGTGTTCCCATGTATCTGCTGCCCTTGTCCTTCTAGATGGAAGTGGTCGTGGGTTTGGAAGGTGCTGTCTAAGGATCTTTGGTGAATTGCTGCAGTGCATCTTGTAGATGGTACACACTGCTGCTACTGAGCGTCGGTGGTGGAGGGAGTGAGTGTTTGTGGATGTGGTGCCAATCAAGTGGGGCTGCTTTGGCCTGGATGGTGTTGAGCTTCTTGAGTGTTGTTGGAGCTGCACCCATCCAGGCAAGTGGGGAGTATTCCATCTCACACTTGTGCCTTGTAGATGGTGGATAGGCTTAAGAGGCTGTATGGTCTGCCCCCGCTCTTATTTCTTATGTCCCTATGCTCTGTGAATGGGGTGTACGTATAAGGCCCTTCCTTGATAACAGCATTCTCTGAATATAATTACTACAAGAAGTACAAATTGATGGGGGGGGACATTCAGCCCATCTACTCATTCCTGGAGATCATATGCATCCTACCCTATGGCTCGACTCCCTTGCCCTTCCCTCCATTGGATATCTGATCATAAGAAATAGGAGCAGGAGTAGCTTAGAATCCCGACACCGCAGAAGGAGACATTCGGCCCATTGAGTTTGCACTGACTCTCTGAAAGAGGAACATTACATAAATGTTCCCTCATCCTCGAATGCAAACAGGCAAATTCCAAACCATTGGCACGGGATCCCGGGCAAGGTTTTATGGAGGCAGCAGCGGTCCCACCCCTGGGGTTGAAAGCAGGGAATGATCCCACTTTGGTGGATGGCCTGACCTGGGGCTGCATTTTGCAGGCAGTAGCTGATTAAGTGATCACTGTTTGGAGTGGCTGTCACTATAAAAGAGAGGTGTAACTGATGCAGGCAAGACATATGTCATAGAAGTGGCATTGCCTCTGGGCTGGTGGGGGAGATGGGGTGGGGGGGGGGGGGTGGTGTGGGGGTGGTGGGGTGGGGTGGGGGCCGAAAAGAAGGGAAGGTTCCCTTCCAACTGGAGTTCACTGGGAGGCTGATGGGGTTTTCCTCATGGTCTATGGGCGGCATAGTGGTTAGCACTGCTGCCTCACAGGGACCCGGGTTTGATTCACACCTTGGGTCACTGTCTGTGCAGAGTCTGCACGTTCTCCCTGTGTCTGCGTGGGTTTCCTCCGAGTGCTCCGGTTTCCTCCCACACTCCAAAGATGTGCAGGTTAGGTAAATTGGCCATGCTAAATTGCCCCTTGGTGTCCAAAGATGTAGAGATTAGGAGGATTGACCATGGTAAATTGCCTCTTAGTGTCCAAAGATGTGCAGGTTAGGTGGATTGACCATGCTAAATTGCCCCTTAGTGTCCAAAGATGTGCAGGTTAGGAGGATTGGCCATGCTAAATTGCCCCTTAGTGTCCAAAGATGTGGAAGCTGGGAGGATTAGCCATGGTGGATGTGCTGTGTTGTGGGGTTGGGGCAGGGGAGTGGGCCTGGGTGGGAGGGTTGGTGCCGAATGGCCTCCTTCTGCACTGTAGGGATTCAATGCATCGCTCCGGTGCTCAGCTGCTAAGAAGCACCGTGTCAGATAAGGCAATGGAATCAGGTTAATCCACAATAAACTCTAAATGTTGATGCCATTGCTGCTTATATGGGTATTGCATTTCGCACAGCCGCTGCTCATTTCGGGAACAACACATTTCTCTCACAATCGCTAACACCCATTGTTCATCTCTCTTTTTCTCTCACACATCTTTACCATTGGGATGTATCACAATATTGAACAGACAGTGATCCTCCACACAGCATTCATCTACACTTTATTCTCAGTTCCCTTGCGAGTGCTGCGGGTCACCGTTCCTGGGATAGCTGGGAAGAATGGCCCTTCCCATTCCTGCTTTCCCATTTGGAATCCGTGATGGCATCTTGGGAATGGCCTTCTGGAGCTTGCTCTGTCAGACTGTGCCAGGGACAGAGTGTTGCTGGACGGATTTGGAAGGGCAATGGTGTACCTTTGATAGAATCATAGAATGCCTACAGTGCAGAAGGAGGCCCATCGAGCCGAACCACAATCCCACCCAGCCCCTATCCCTATAGCCCCACCTATTTATCTAGTTAGTGCCCCAGACACTAAGGGGCAGTTTAGCATGGCCAATCCACCTAACCCGCACATCTTTGGACTATGGGAGGAAACCCACGCAGACACAGAGAGAATGTGCAAACTCCACAAAACAATGACCCAAGTCAGGAATTGAACCAGGGTCCTTAGTGTCAGGGCGTTGGAGAGAGTTACAGAACAAAGAGATCTGGGAGTACAGCTTCATAGCTCCTTGAAAGTGGAGTCACGGGTGGACAGAGTGGTGAGGGAGGCATTCAGCATGCTTGATTTCATTGAATACAGGAGTTGGGACGACTTGTTTAAGTTGTACAAGACACGGGGAGAATGTGTAAATTCCACACAGACAGTGACCCAAGGCTGGAATTGAACCCGGGTCCCTGGCGCTGTGAGGCAGCAGTGCTAACCACTGTGCCACCGTAGGAGTTGACACCATAGGAGTTGACCTTGGGGGCAAACAGGTCCCCATCAAGTGCTTATTTCCCTCTTATGAACCCTTGGCTTAAAAGGATTTGATTGTGTCATGAAGAGAGGCTGGACAGGCTTGGAGCAGAGGGGACTGAGGGGTGATCTCATCGAGGTGTACAAGATTATGAGGGACATGGACAGGGTGGATAGGGAGCAGCTGTTCCCCTTAGTTGAAGGGTCAGTCACGAGAAGACACAAGGTCAAGGTGCGGGGCAGGAGTTTTAGGGGGGGGGGAATGTGAGGTAAAACCTTTTTACCCAGAGGGTGGTGAGGGTCTGGAATGTGCTGCCTGGGAGGGTGGTGGAGGCGGGATGCCTCACATCCTTTAAAATGTACTTGGATGAGCACTTGGCACGTCAGGACATTCAGGGCTATGGGCCAAGTGTCGGTAAATGGGATGAGATGGGAGTTTAGGTGTTTATGCCGGTGCAGACTCGATGGGCCAAAGGGCCTCTTCTGCTCTCTATGATTCTAAAACCCAAATTTATCTGAGATTTGAATACATGTGAGCAAGTCCTTCCCACACTCTGAATAGGACCTTAGATAAATAAGAACATAAGAACATAAGAACTAGGAGCAGGAGTAGGCCATCTGGCCCCTCAAGCCTGCCCCGCCATTCAATAAGATCATGGCTGATCTGATAGTGGGTTCAGTTCCACTTACCCGCCCGCTCCCCATAACCCTTAATTCCCTTAATGGTTAAAAATCTATCTATCTGTGACTTAAACACATTTAACGAGGTAGCCTCTACTGCTTCATTGGACAGAGAATTACAAAGATTCACTACCCTCTGGGAGAAGAAGTTCCTCCTCAACTCTGTTCTAAATTGACTCCCCCGTATTTTGAGGCTATGCCCCCTAGTTCTTGTTTCCATTGTAAGTGGAAATAACCTCGCTGTTTCTACGCTGTCTAGCCCCTTCATTATCTTATATGTCTCTATAAGATCTCCCCTCAACCTTCTAAACTAGATAGAAACTAGAAGCAGGAGGAGGCCATTCGGCCCTTCGAGCCTGCTCCGCCATTCATTATGATCATGGCTGATTATAAATCCAATATCCTGACTCCCCCCTTTCCCCTTTATCTCTCGATCTCTTGTTATTCAATAGATTGCCCTTCTCGCACCTTGAGCCTCCAATCCTTCTCTCCCTCTGCATCATCTTCCGGCATCCCCAAACCACCAAGATCATTTCACCAGCTCTTAACTCCTCCTCAAGATCTCAAAGCTGGAACACTCCTTTCTCCTTCGTACTAAAACTGGAGCACTCCTTACTTCTCCCGACCAACAACAACACCTTGCAGCCAAAAATCTCCTTTAACATTAGTAAGAAGTGCTTCGGAGGAGCAAGATTGAAGCAATATGAAGCAAGATTTGACACGGTCAAATCTTGGTCAGGGAGGCGATGGCCTGGTGGTATTATCGCTGGACTATTAATCCAGAAACTCAGCTAATGTTCTGGGGACCTGGGTTCGAATCCCACCACAGCAGCTGGTGGAATTTGAATTCAATAAAAAATCTCTGGAATTAAGAATCTACTGATGACCACGAAACCATTGTCGGAAAAACCCATCTGGTTCACTAATGTCCTTTAGGGAAGGAAACCTGCCATCCTTACCCGGTCTGGCCTACATGTGACTCCAAAGCCACAGCAATGTGGTTGACTCTCAACTGCCCAAGGGCAACTAGGGATGGACAATAAATGCTGGCCAGCCAGCGACACCCATGTCCCATGAATGAATAAAAAAACATGAAGGAGGCAATAGGATAGGTAACCAAAAGATCAGTAAAGGGGTAAGTTTTATGGAGTGCGTTGAAAAGAGGGAGAGAAGCTAAAAGAGGGACTTCTATTAGCTCAGGGCCCAGACAGCTGAGGGCACAGACTCCAATAATGGAACAAAGGGTGCACGTTGGCGCAGTGGTTAGCACTGCTGCCTCACAGCACCAGGGATCCGGGTTCAATTCCCGGCTTGGGTCACTGTCTGTGCGGAGTCTGCACGGTCTCCCCGTGTCTGCGTGGGTTTCCTCCGGGTGCTCTGGTTTCCTCCCACAGTCTGAAAGACGTGCTGGTTAGGGTGCATTGACCCGAACAGGCGCCAGAATGCGGCGACTAGGGAAATTTCACAGTAACTTCATTGCTTTACTTGTGACTAATAAATAAACTTTAAACTTGGAAGGAAGTGGGGAATGTGCAAGGGGTCAGAATCAGAGCAGTGGAGGAGTGCAGAGATTTTTTGGTGGATTCTCGGGCTGAAGGAGGTTACAGGGATAGGGAGGAGAGAGGCTTGAGGAGGTGGGGGGGGGGGGTGCTGGGTATTTGAAACTGAGGATAAAATCAAGATGTTGATGGAACCAATGTGGGGGGCAGTCAGCGAGAAGTTCTTTGTGGCATCCCCACTGGCATCCTGACTGGTTTCAGAAAATACCCCCCCCAAACGAATCACGGGGCAGATACTGGGACCAACTGAGACTGAGTGGCTGAATAGCATGTCTGGATTATCAGGACGATGGAGGGGGTGGGGGTGAGGTGGGGGTGAGGTGGGTGGAATGGCAGCCAGTGGGCAACATGATAGTACAACAATCGACAATGGTTTGCGTGATCATTATTGAGACTGGTGTTTTTTTAAAATTCTAGATTATTAATCGAATCTAAATGTCACCATCTGGTGTGGGGGGATTTGAACCCTTGTCCCCAGAGCATTAAGCTGGGCCGTTTACTAACTCAATGACATTACCATGACACCTCCACCTCCCCCAAACATGCACACTCCTGAAGCAAGGGGAAATATTCATGAGTTAGAAGTGATTCTGAACTAGGCTGAGTCTCAGCGCTTGGGAAAGGGTTGGAAAGCTGGAAGGGAGTAGGGTGGGAATGGGGTGTGGCACAGTGGTTAGCGCTGCTGCCTCACCGCACCAGGGACCCGGGTTCGATTTCCGGCTTGGGTCACTGTCTGTGTGGAGTTTGCACGCTCTTCCCGTGTCTGCGTGGGTTTCCTCCGGGTGCTCCGGTTTCCTCTCACAGTCCGAAAGAGGGGCCGGTTAGATGGATTGAGTCATAGATAGAATCATAGAATCCCTACAGTGCAGAAGGAGGCCATTCGGCCCGTCAATGCTGCACCGACCACCCAGGCCCTATCTCCATAACCCCATCCATTTACCCTAGCTAGTCCCCCTGACACTAAGGGGCAGTTTAGCATGGCCAATCCACATAACCTACACATCTTTGGAAACTAAGGGGCAATTTAGCATGGCCAATCCACATAACCTACACATCTTTGGAAACTAAGGGGCAATTTAGCATGGTCAATCCACCTAACCTGCACATCTTTGGTCACTAAGGGGCAATTTAGCATGGCCAATCCACCTAACCCACAGATCCTTGGAGTGTGGGAGGAAACCGGAGCACCCGGGGGAAACCCAAGAAGACACAGGGAGAATGTGCAAACTCCACACAGGCAGTGGCCGGAACTGGGAATCGACCCCGGGTCCCTGGCGCTGTTAGGCAGCAGTGCAAACCACTCTGTCACCGTGCCACCCAAATTGGCCATGATAAATTGCCCTTTGTGTCAGGGGGACTAGTTAGGGTAAATGCATGGGGTTATGGGAATAGGGCCTGGGTGGGATTGTTGTCGGTGCAGAGTCGATGGGCTGAATGGCCTCCTCCTGCACTGTAGGGTTTCTGTGATTGGTTCTTGCCCCCTCAGGAGACACTGAAATGTTGTGCGCAACTGGGAAATTACACCCTGCAGACAAACATCCTGTTCCCACTTCCTGAATTCGAACTGGAACTAGCTGCTGAACATACGGACCACAGCAGGAGCACGTGCAGTCAGGCACTGGTCTGTCACTTACTGCACCAGCCCATTGCATCCTCACACTTTCACTTCCCCTGCAACAGTGCGGAGCCTGTGGTGTAGACAGTGTCAAAGATCGAACGTGTGGCCATCATGCATAGCCAGCTAGATCCTCCAAGTGCACTCACTGAATCCCTGCAGCACAGAAGGAGGCCATTCAGCCCATTGAGTCTGCACTGACTCTCCAACAGAGCATCTTACCCAGGCCCTATTCCTGTAACCCCATGCATTTACCACGCAAATCCCCCGAACCTTCACATCCCGGGATGCTCAGGGGCAATTTAGCATGGCCAATCCAACTAACCTACACATCTTGCGACACGAAGGGGCAATTTAGCATGGCCAATCCACCTAACCTGCACATCTTTGGACATTAAGAGATAATTTAGCATGGCCAATCCCCCTAACCTGCCCATCTTTGGACACTAAGGGACAATTTAGCATGGCCAATCCACCTAACGTACACATCTTGGGACACTAAGGGGCAATTTAGCATGGCCAATCCACCTAACATACACATCTTTGGACATTAAGAGATAATTTAGCATGGCCAATCCCCCTAACCTGCCCATCTTTGGACACTAAGGGACAATTTAGCATGGCCAATCCACCTAACGTACACATCTTGGGACACTAAGGGGCAATTTAGCATGGACAATCCACCTAACATACACATCTTTGGGACACTAAGGGGCAATTTAGCATGGCCAATCCACCTAACCTGCACATCTTTGAACACTAAGGGGCAATTTAGCATGGCCAATCCACCTAACCAACACATCTTGGGACACTAAGGGGCAATTTAGCATGGCCAATCCATCTAACCTGCACATCTTTGAACACTAAGGGGCAATTTAGCATGGCCTATCCACCTAGCCCGCACATCTTTGGACTGTGGGAGGAAACCGGAGCACCCGGAGGAAACCCATGCAGACACGGGGAGAACATGTAAACTCCACACAGGCAGTGACCAGAGGCCGGAATTGAACCCAGATCCCTGGCGCTGTGAGGCGGCAGTGCTAACCCACTGTGCCACCGTGGTGCCCTACTCCAAACTCAGCTACCTACAAAGGAGAAAATTTCGTAAATAAGTCTCCACTCTGCTATTTGCAGCACATTTAGCATTCTGCCGTTCGGCCTGCCTTTCTTTCCGGCCTGGAATCTCCCAGGTCTCGCCCTAGATACCAAATTTACACGACTTTACCCCTCTTCACACCTCCCTCTTGCTGGGTGCACAAAGTCTCTTCCTCACCACTCAGCCCCCGAGAATCGTTATGGAAGATGAGCTAGAATTCTGCAAAAAACAAACAAAGTGCCATGTAACTCAGCAAAAACGGCCCTCTGTGGGGAACTCGAAAGAAAGAACGGTTTGAATTAACGACACACCTTTCACAACCTCCGATTCTCTCAAAAGTGCTCACAACCAACCGAGTCATTTAGAATTGGCAGCATTGTGATATCGGAAACTTTGTACACAGCAAGTTTCAACAATCAGCGTTGCCAATGAGCAAATAATATGTTCATTTCGCTGACGTTTGGAAAGGAATAAATAGTGGCCAGGACACCAAGGAGAACTTCCCCACTCACTATTTTGATTTGATTTGATTAATTATTGTCACATATATTAATACACAGTGAAAAGTATTGTTTCTTGCGCGCTGCACAGCCAAAGCATACCGTTCATAGAGAAGGGAAGGAGAGAGTGCAGAATATTGTGTTGCAGTCATAGCTAGGGTGTAGAGGAAGATCAACTTAATGCGAGATAGGTCCATTCAAAAGTCTGACGGCAGCAGGGAAGAAGCTGTTCTTGAGTCGGTTGGTATGTGTCCTCAGACTTTTGTATCTTTTTCCCGACGGAAGAAGGTGGAAGAGAGAATGTCCGGGGTGCGTGGGGTCCTTGATTACGCTGGCTGCTTTTCCTAGGCAGCGGGAAGTGTAGACAGAGTCAATGAATGGGAGGCTGGCCTCAAATAGTGGCACAAGGTCTTTACAAAAGAGAGCAAAACAGGTTTAACATATCACCTCAAAGTTGACAGTGCCGCACTCCCTCAGTACTGCACTGGGGATGCCCGTCTTGGTGATGTGCCCTAGTCTCTGAAGCCACAACCTTCTGACCCAGATGCTGACCCCTGAGCCACGCTGACAGCCTTGGGTATGGGCAAAGGGGAGTTAGAATCATAGAATCCTACAGTGCAGAAATTCAGCCTATCGAGCATGCACGACCACAATCCCACCCAGGCCCTATCCCCGTAACCCCATGTATTTACCCTAGCTAGTCTCCCTGACACGAAGGGGCAATTTAGCATGGCCAATCCACCTAACCTGCACATCTTTGGACAATAAGGGGCAATTTACCATGGCCAAGCCCCCTAACCTGCACATCTTTGGACAATAAGGGGCAATTTAGCATGGCCAATCCCCCTAACCTGCACATCTTTGGAGGGTGGGAGGAAACCGGAGCACCTGGAGGAAACCCACGCAGACATGGGGAGAACGTGCAAACTCCACACAGGCAGTGACCCCAAGCCGGGAATCGAACCCGGATCTCTGGCACTGTGAGGCAGCAGCGTTAACCATTGTGCTGCCGTGCCACCCACTTACATAGCACGCAGGGTAATAATACAATGCTGTGTAACATGAGGGCAATTACAGACAAGCATCATTTTATGATACACAGAATGGTATTAAAAATATCGCTGGAATCTTCTGGAAGCGATCATGGTCTTGGCTGCTGTCTGGAGGGCCAGTAAGATCCATCTAAAGTTCATGCATATGTTTGTTTAATAGTGTCACAAGTAGGCTTACATTAACACTCAATGAAGCTACTGTGAAAATCCCCTAGTCACCACACTCCGGCGCCTGTTCGGGTACACTGAGGGAGAATTTAGCACGGCCAATGCACCCTAACCAGTACGTCTTTCGGACTGTGGGAGGAAACCAGAGCACCCGGAGGAAACCCAGGTAGACACGGGGAGAACGTGCAGACTTCGCACAGACAGTGACCCAAGCCGGGAATCGAACCCAGGTCCCTGGCGCTTTGTGAAGTTTGCACATTCTCCCCGTGTCTGTGTGGATTTTGTTTGGTTGCTCCAGTTTCCTCCCTCAGTCCAAAGATGTGCAGGTTAGGTGGATTGGCCATGCTAAATTGCCCCTTAGTGTCCAAAGATGTGCGGGTTAGGTGGATTGGCCGTGCTAAATTGCCCCTTAGTTTCCAAAGATGTGCAGGTTAGGTGGAGTGGTCATGCTAAATTGCCCCTTAGTGTCAGGGGAATTAGCAGGGTGATGCATCATCAATCGAGCAAAGACTAGTTTGTATGCAAGAACAAATAGGCTTTTATTAGCAAAAGACTTGGAGCACACCCATGCCGATGAACTGGTCCAGACTGAGGCAGGGGGGATGGGGAACAGTCCCCTTTATACCTGGACCAGTGGGGGAGGAGTCTTGGGTAGGGCCGGCAGGGATGTGTCCAGGCATGTCACATATACAGGTAATAAGCTAACAGTGGTTTACCACACAGGGTAAATTACGGGGATAGGGTGGGATTGTGGTCGGTGCAGGCCCGATGGGCCGAACGGCCTCCTTCTGCGCTGTAGGGATTCTAGGGTTCTATCAAGTTGAGTGCGTGAAGCCTGACTGCGAGTGACATTTGCTAGCACAGCTGCGAGCCTCACTTGTTTTGTGTGTCGTTAAAACCCAGCATTTTATGCGTGAGTGAGTATTTGTCATAAATAATTCATATATTTGTGTGGGAGGAACCACACTGGAAATCTCAGCTTGAGAGAATAAAGCGCGCTGGATTGGCTCGTGGTTTGTGGCAACCTACAAACCCCTTGAGGTAATTATTGTTGTGCAGTCACCCACCCTGCTACGATTAGTGAACGTGGATTTTATTTTTCAGTTTGGGAATTGGAAGGTGACATTTGAGGCTGGATTCCGAGGGCTTCCCGTCGCCGGCAGACAAAATTTTCTACCTGGGGGCCTGAGGGGCGGCAAACTTGCAGAAGCTGATTTAGCAGCTTTGTGCCACTGCCTGTCCTCCGTTTATTCCGCTCACCACGGAGTGTGCCAGTAAACTGAGTAATAAATGCCTCTGTGGGTGGGTAAATGTAATGTGTGCTGAACACACGTCAAAGTTGTCAAACTCAAGATGCTCGACACCATCCAGGACATAGCAGCTTGATCGGCAGCCCTTCCAGGAACAGTAAGTAGTCTCACAACGCCAGGTTAAAGTCCAACAGGTCTGTTTGGTAGCACGAGCTTTCAGAGCGTTGCCCCTTCATCGGGTGACTCAAGGGGCAGCGCTCCGAAAGCTCGTCATACCAAATAAGCCTGTTAGTCTTTAACCTGGTGTTGTGGGACTACTTAGTTCGCCCACGCCAGTCCAACACCGGCAACTCCACATCATGGCTTCCAGGAACATTCACTCCCTCCACCACCAATGCACAGTAGCAGCAGGGTGTACTATCTACAAGATAGAATCCCTACAGTGCATAAGGAGGCCAATCGGCCCATTGAGTCCGCCCCGACCACAATCCCACCCAGGGCCCTTTTCCCGTAACCTCACATATTTACCCTGCTAATCCCCCTGAGTAACAATTCTCACAACACCAGGTTAAAGTCCAACAGGTTTATTTGCAATCATGAGCTTTTGGAGCATTGCCCCTTCATCAGATAAGTGTCTGAGGAATCTCCACATCATGCTATCTATAAGATAGAAACCCTACAGTGCAGAAGGAGGCCACTCGGCCCATCAAGTCCGCACCGACCGCAATCCCACCCAGGCCCTATTCCTGTAACCCCCTCGTATTTACCCTGTTAATCCCCCTGACACTAGGGTCAATCTATCATGGCCAATCAACCCAACCCGCACATCTTCGGAGTGTGGGAGGAAACTGGAGCACCCGGAGGAAACCCACGCAGACACGGGGGAAAATGTGCAGACTCCACACAGGCACTGACCCGAGGCCGGAAATGAACCCTGGTCCCTGGTGCTGTGAGACAGCAGTGTTAGCCACTGTGCCACCCCAGGTGGTCTGCAACCACTCACTACGGCTCCTTCAGATTAAAAATTGCCCCTTAGAGTCCTGAGATGTGTAGGTTAGAGGGATTAGCGGGTAAATATGTGGGGATAGGGCCTGGGTGGGATTGTGGTCGGTGCAGACTCGATGGGCCGAATGGCCTCCTTCTGCACTGCAGGGTTTCTATGATTTCTAACAGCACCATGCAAACCCAGACCTCTATCATCTAGAAGGACAAGGGCAGCAGATACCTGGGAACACCACCTGCAAGTTCCCCTCCAAACCATTCATTATCCTGACTTGGAAATATTTCAGCCGTCCCTTCACTGTTTTTGGGTCAAAATCCTGGAATTCCCTTCCTAACAGCACTGTTTTTAGGTGTTCAGATCATCAACAACCTGTCCTGGTCCCCCCCATGCCGACACTACAGTTAAGAAAGCCTCACCAACGCCTCTACTTTCCCAGAAGACTAAGGAAATGTCCACAACGACTCTCACCAACCTTTACAGATGCACCATAGAGAGCATTCTTTCTGGTTGTATCACAGCTTGGTATGGCTCCTGCTCTGCTCAAGACTGCGAGGAACTACAAAAAGTCGTGAATGTAGCCCAATCCATCCCGCAAACCAGCCTCCCATCCATTGACACTGTCTACACTTCCCGCTGCCTCGGCAAAGCAGCCAGCATAATTAATGACCCCACGCACCCCGGACATTCTCTCTTCCACCTTCTTCTATCGGGAAAAAGATACAAAAGTCTGAGGTCACGTACCAACCGACTCAAGAACAGCTTCTTCCCTGCTGCCATCAGACTTTTGAATGGACCTACCTCGCATTAAGTTGATCTTTCTCTACACCCCTAGCTACGACTGTAACACTACATTCTGCACTCTCTCCATTCCTTCTCTATGAACGGTATGCTTTGTCTGTCTAGCATGCAAGAAACAATACTTTTCACTGTATACTAATACATGTGACTATAATAAATCAAATCAAATCAAATTAAAGTGGGTGTACCTAACCCATATGGACTGCAGGGGTTCAAGAAGCCAGCTCACCACCACCTTCTCAGGGGCAATTAGGGGTGGACAATTAATGCTGGCCTACATCCCCTAAATGAATTTTAAGAATTAAAAAAAAATGTTGACCAGAATTCTGAAACCTATAGTTAAATGTGACCCAAGCAACTTCCAAGCATAATTACTCGGATTTGCCTGTTTCAAGCAATGGCCTCAAAGGGACAGACTAAGGTAGCAACTAATCTTTGGTGGTTAGAAATGCATGTTGTGCCCTAACACAAAGTATTTTTCATCAGCGAGGAGGCAGTGGCGCAGTGGTATTGACACCAGACTCGTCATCCAGAGACCCAGGGTAATTAGTTTAAAGTTTATTTATTAGTGTCACAAGTAGGCTTACATTAACACTGCAATGAAGTTACTGTGAAAATCCCTTAGTCGCCACGCTCCGGCGCCTGTTCGGGTACGCTGATGCACGGTGGCACAGTGGGTTAGCACTGCTGCCTCACAGCGCCAGGGACCCGGGTTCGATTCCCGGCTTGGGTCACTGTCTGTGCAGAGTCTGCATGTCCTCCCCGTGTCTGCGTGGGTTTCCTCCCAGTGCTCCGGTTTCCTCCCACAGCACGAAAGACGTGCTGGTTAGGTGCATTGGCCGTGCTAAATTCTCCCTCAGTGTACCCGAACAGGCGCCGGAGTGTGGCGACTCGGGGATTTTCACAGTAACTTCATTGCAGTGCTAATGTAAGCCTACTTGTGACACTAATAAATAAGCTTCAACTTAAAACTAACAGCACTGTGGGTGTACCTACACCACAGGGACTGCAGCTGTTCAAGAAGGCAGCTCACCACCACCTTCTCAAGGGGCAATTAAAGATGGACAACAAATGCGGCCTACCCAGCGATGCCCACATCCCTAATATGTCAATGTTTTGAATTCCAGCACCTAAATTAAAGTTTATTTATTTATTAATCACTAGTAGGCTTACATTAACACTGCAATGAAGTTACTATGAAAATCGCCCAGTCGTCACACTCCGGTACCTGTTCAGGTACACTGAGGGAGAATTTAGCACGGCCAATGCACCCTAACCAGCACGTCTTTCGGACTGTGGGAGGAAACCAGAGCACCCGGAGGAAACCCACGCAGACACGGGGAGAACGTGCAGACTCCGCACAGTTTGATTTGATTTGATTTATTATTGTCACATGTATTAGGATACAGTGAAAAGTATTGTTTCTTGCGCACTATACAGACAAAGCATACTGTTCATAGAGAAGGTCACCCAAGCTGGGAATCGAATCTGGGTCATACAGTCATAGAATCATAGAATCCTCACAGTACAGAAGGTGGCCATTCAGCCCATTGCGTCTGTACCTACCACAATCCCAACCAGGCCCTATTCCCATAACCCCACATATTTATCCTGCTGATCTTCTGACACTAGGGTCAATTTAGCACGGCCAATTCACCCTAACCCGCGCATCTTTCGGACTGTGGGAGGAAACCAGAGCACCCGGAGGAAACCCACGCAGACACGGGGGAGAACGTGCAAACTCCACCCAAGCCAGGAATCGAACCCGGATCCCTGGAGCCGTGAGGCAGCAGTGCTAACCCACTGCGGCACCGTGCCGCCCCTTTCTTCCCTCAGCCCTGCCCTCGAGGAGGCCAGCCTAGATTTCTGTGCTCTCGTCTCTCAATGGCCTGGCTCAGAGGCGAGAGTGGGGGCTCACTCAGCCGTGACCATCAGAACGAGGAGCAGGAAAAAGGCAAAAGCATCGAGAAAAGAAAAACCAGAAATGTGCATCAGGAAAAGGCGATGTCAGCGAAAATTGTCCTCCCTCTACCCTGTCTTTGAGGAAGTGAAAGATCGTAACTGGAGCTCAGGAACTGTGCCAATGTCTGGTGCAAGTGAAGTGAAAGCCAGGTTATATAAAAAAAACCCGTATAAAGAGGATGTGAAAGACCGAAGTGAGCCAGGCTGTGGTAAGGGTCCCC
The DNA here is from genome assembly GCF_964213995.1 of Mustelus asterias. Classification (NCBI taxonomy): domain Eukaryota; kingdom Metazoa; phylum Chordata; class Chondrichthyes; order Carcharhiniformes; family Triakidae; genus Mustelus; species Mustelus asterias. The sequence continues at coordinate 13,879,047 of NC_135819.1, read as the reverse complement.
ACAAGGGACATCCTTAATCCAGTTTCAAAATACTGCCGGTCTTCGAAAATGCCTGCAGGTATCTCCGAGCCCCACGTGTAAATATGAACCAACACACGGCACAGTGGTTAGCACTGCTGCCTCACAGGGACCTGGGGTCAATTCGGATCATTATCTGTGTGTGGAATCTGCACGTTCTCCCCGTGTCTGCGTGGGTTTCCTCCAGTTTCCTCCCACACTCCAAAGATGTGCGGGTCCGGTGGATTGGCCATGCTAAATTGCCCCTTGGTGTCAGGGGGGTTAGCAGGGTAAATATATTGGGTTACAGGGATAGGACCCGGGTGGGATTGTGGTCAGTGCAGACTCGATGGGCTGAATGGCCTCCTTCTGCACTGTAGGGATTCTATGATTCTATGACACCTTGTTAGTTGTGTACAGGATCCATACCGATGCCCGAACTCCAGTGAAGTTTGTATATTGCAATATTGCTGAACATTTCACACTATAAGTTGGGGAACAGGGCATGCTATTTGCAACAGCAGCCAGTCTGTATGAAGGATGTTGCACAATTAACAACTGTTCTTCAATGGTAGATGCTGAGAGATTGTTTCCCCTTGTGGGAGAGTCCAGGACGAGAGGGCATAATCTCAGAGTAAGGGGGTCGCCCATTTTAATCGGAGATGTGGAGGAATTTCTTCTCTCGGAGGGTAGTGAATCTGTGGAATTTTTTACCGCAGAGGGCTGTGGAGGCTGGGTCGATCATAGAATAGAATCCCGGCAGTGCAGAAGGAGGCCATGCGGCCCATCGAGCCTGCATCAACAACAATTCCATCCAGGTCCTATCTCCGTTAACCCCACGTATTTACCCTGCTAATCCCCCTGACACTAAGGGGCAATTTAGCATGGCCAATCCACCTAACCTGCACATCTTTAAGAAACAGCAAGGGACAAAAAACATTGTAGTGGTAATGTTGGGAAAAGCATTAGGCAGGAAATCAGAGATGCATGTGTTAAAGGAACATCTGTGATTATGGGCAACTTTAATCTGCATATAGATTGGGAGAGTCAAATTAGTAACAGTACAATAGAGGAGGAATTCCTGGAGTGCATACGTGATGGTTTTCTGGAGCAATATGTTGAGGAACCAACAAGAGAGCAGGCCATCTTGGATTGCGTGCTGTGCAATGAGAAAGGATTAGTTGGCAATCTAGTTGTGAGAGAACCCTTGCGAATGAGTGACCATAATATGGTAGAATTCTTTGTCAAGGTGGGTAATGATGTCGTTGATTCTGAGACCAGGGTCCTGAATCTCAACAAAGGGAACTATGATGGTATGAGGCATGAATTGGCCATGATGGACTGGGAAACATTACTGAAAGGAAAGACAGTGGACAGGCAATGGCAGGCATTTAAAGCACGAGTAGGTGGTAAGGGAATTGTGGCCAAACCATGGCTTACAAGGGAAATTAGAGATAGTATCAGATTCAAGAAGGAAGCGTACAAATTGGCAAGAAAAAGCAATAGGCCTGAGGATTGAGAGCAGTTTAAAATTCAGCAAAGGAGAACGAAAGGATTGATTAAGAAGGGAAAAATAGAGTATGAAAGTAAGCTAGCGAGGAACATAAAAACTGACTGTAAAAATTTCTATAGATATGTAAAGAGAGGAAGATTGAAAAAATGAATGTAGGCCCCTTACAGTCAGAAACGGGAGAATTCATAATGGGGAATAATGAAATTGCCAAGGAATTAAATTTGTACTTTGCTTCAGTCTTCACAAAGGAAGACATGAATAATGTACCAAAAGTGCTGAGAGAAACATGTTTTCGTGAGGTGCTGAAAGAAATCAGCATTGGTAGAGAAATGGTTTTGGGGAAATTGATGGGATTGAAGGTAGATAAATCTCTAGGTCCTGATAATCTTCATCCCAGAGTACTGAAGAAGTGGCCCTGGAAATAGTAGATCCATTGGTGGTTATTTTCCAAAATTCTTTGGACTATGGAATAGTTCCTACAGATTGGAGGGTAGCTAATGTAAGCCCGCTATTCAAAAAGGGAGGTAGAGAGAAAACAGGGAACTATAGACCAGTGAGCCTAATGTCGGTACGGGGGAAGTTGCTAGAGTCTATTATCAAGGATTTAATAACTTGGCATTTGGAAGGCAGTGGTATAATCAGGCAAAGTCAGCATGGATTTACAAAAGGGAAATCATGCTTGGTGAATCTATTGGAATTCTTTGATAAGGAAGGAAAGTTGAGGATTATCACATCAGATGAGTCATGATTTGATCGAATGACAGAGCAGACTCGATGGGCCGAATGGCCTACTTCTGCTGCTACGTCTTACGGGTTAGAATTTCAGCTCTTGTTTGAGCAGATTGCAATGTTTGGTTGTCAGCTCAACAGGTAGTTGGGGGCCCCAGTTTCATATCTCATCCGCAGCATTGCACAAGAAAAGAATTCTTGTAGCGCCTTTGACGTCCACAAATACTTGGCAGCCTCGCAGCATCAGGAACCCGGGTTCGATTCCTGGCTTGGGTCACGTCTGTGTGGAGTCTGCACATTCTCCCCGTGTCAGTGTGGGTTTCCTCTGGGTGCTCTGGTTTCCTCCCACAGTCCAAAAGACGTGCTGGTTACGTGGATTGGCCGTGCTAAATTCTCCCTCAGTGTACCCGAACAGGCGCCGGAGTGTGGCGACTAGGGGATTTTCACAGTAACTTCATTGCAGTGTTAATATAAGCCTAGTCGCTGTTGCCATGAGTCACTGCTGTACTGTAGGAACTGCATCAACCAACCCTGCCAGCTACCCTCAAACTGCAGCGTGGTCCTCTGTTTCCGTGATGTTACGTTGAGGGATAAATATTGGCCAAACCTCTGCACTTCCTTGAATCATAGTGCTGTGGGATATTTTACCCTCACCTAAAAGGGAAGATGGAGTCTTAGTTTGAGGTTTAATTCCAAAGGATGGTGCCCACCCCTCCCCCACCTCTCGCTTCCCCCCGCCACCCCGCCGCCCCCCCCCCCCTGCCTCCCCCCACCCCCGCCGGACCCCGAGAGTGCAGCACTTACTCAATATTGAAAAAATGCAACATGCTCTCAAGGATGGCACAGTGCCACAGTGGTTAGGACTGCTACCTCGCAGCATCAGGAACCCGGGTTCGATTCCTGGCTTGGGTCACGTCTGTGTGGAGTCTGCACATTCTCCCCGTGTCGGCATGGGTTTCCTCTGGGTGCTCTGGTTTCCTCCCACAGTCCAAAAGACGTGCTGGTTACGTGGATTGGCCGTGCTAAATTCTCCCTCAGTGTACCCGAACAGGCGCCGGAGTGTGGCGACTAGGGGATTTTCACAGTAACTTCATTGCAGTGTTAATATAAGCCTAGTTGTGACAGTGATAAATAAACTTTAAAAAAACAATGCTTATCCCTCAACCAACATTACCCCTCTCTCCTACTGCATTATCATTATCGGATTGCGATGTGTGGGATCTTGCTGTGCCTAACCTGATTGCCCAATGCCACTGAACCAATGTTGCTGGGTTCAACCAGAAGTGGTTTCAGGGCACGTGAAAGGGGCTTGATGTTTGAAAGAGGGCACTTGGATTAACAGGTTGGAGGAATGGCTACATCTGTGATTGGCACCGCAGTCTTGGCTCACTGGCCAATTGAGGAAGGCGATGGCCTAGTACTATTATCGCTAGACTATTAATCCATAAACTCAGCTAATGTTCTGGGGACCCGGACACGGACACGGCAGATGGTGGAATTTGAATTCAATAAAAAATCTCTGGAATTAAGAATCTACTGATGACCATAAACCATTGTCAGAAAAACCCATCTGATTCACTAATGTCCGTTTAGGGAAGGAAATCTGCCGTCCTTACCCGATCTGGCCTACATGTGACTCCAAAGCCACAGCAATGACTCTCAACTGCCCTCGGGCAACTAGGGATGGGCAATAAATGCTGGCCCAGCCAACAATGGCCATGTCCCATGAATGAATAAAAAGTTTTATTTATTAGTGTCACAAGTAGGCTTATATTAACACTGCAATGAAGTTACTGTGAAAATCCCCGAGTGGCCACACTCCGGTGCCTGTTCAGGTAACACTGAGGGAGAATTTAGCACGGCCAATGCACCCTAACCAGCACGTCTTTTGGACTGTGGGAGGAAACCGGGGCACCCGGAGGAAACCCACGCAGACACGGGGAGAACGTGCCAACTCCACACAGACAGCGACCCGAGCCGGGAATTGAACCCAGTTCCCGGCGCTGTGAGGTGGCAGTGCTTATCAGTATGCCACCGTGCCACACTGGCTGGGAATCGAACCCAGGTCCCTGGCTCTGTGAGGCGGCAGTGCTTACCAGTATGCCACCGTGCCACACTGGCTGGGAATCGAACCCAGGTCCCTGGCGCTGTGAGGCGGCAGTGCTTACCAGTATGCCACCGTGCCACACTGGCTGGGAATCGTACCCGGGTCCCTGGCGCTGTGAGGCGGCAGTGCTTATCAGTATGCCACCGTGCCACACTGGCTGGGAATCGTACCCGGGTCCCTGGCGCTGTGAGGCGGCAGTGATAACCACTGTGCACCCCACTGGCATCCTTTAATGGAACGGCTCAGCGCTGGAAGCGAGTCCAATTTCCGCTTCCATTTTTCGAATAAAGGTTTGAATTAAGCCCTTCAGAGAGAAGTGTGAAAAAGGTAAACAGAGAAGTTGAACCCTGGCGTCCTTGATGGATGGAAGCTGGTTCGAGGAGCTACTCCAACACTTAGAGGAAAATAAACAAATTTGCAAAAAAATGACTCACTCTCATCAAGTGGAGAGAGAGAAATAGAGAAAAGCAGCTGAGGTGATTTGTTTTTTTTCGAAAAAGAAACACATTTCTCTGCAGTGGCTGCCATATGACTCAATCACACTCACAGAAACACTGGCTGTTCAAGGCCTGTGTGCAACCCAGTATCACCGGCCCACTGCTGGGTATCGACACGACCCTTTCCCGTGCCTTCGAGAGCCGGGGCTAGTTTTCTCTCCCGCCCCTCAATCCCACCGGAAAACCCGGGAAAAGCAAGCTGCCGGAAGCGTCACAGCGAGCGAGGCGTATAAAAAGAGGGATGCAAGACTGACGGGCAGGGATGAATGGGCGGCACGCTGGCACAGTGCTTAGCACTGCTGCCTCACAGCTCCAGCGACCCGGGTTCGATTCCCGGCTTGGGTCACCGTCTGTGCGGAGTCTGCTCGTTCTCCCCTGTGTCTGTGTGGGTTTCCTCTGGGTGCTCCGGTTTCCTCCCACAGTCCGAAAGACGTGCTGGTTAGGGTGCATTGGCCATGCTAAATTCTCCCTCAGTGTACCCGAACAGGCGCCGGAGTGTGGCGACTAGGGGATTTTCATAGTAACTTCATTGCAGTGTTAATGTTAAGTCTACTTGTGTAATAAATAGACTTTAAAAGGGTTAGGTGCAAGGTGAATTGCTCCTTAGTGCCCAAAGACGTACAGGTTAGGTGCATTGGCCATGCTAAATTGCCCCTTAGTGTCCCGGGATGCTTGGTTTAGAGGGATTAGCGGAGTAAATATGTGGGGTTACAGGGCTGAATAAGGCTTGGGTGGGATTGTTGTTGGTGCAGATTCGATGGGCCAAATGGCCTCCTTCTGCACTGTAGGGGTTTTATGATTCTATAATAAAGCCTGCTACTCCATCAAGCCTGACCCAGTCTCATGGGGGCGTCACATAGATACCAGCTACATCATCCCCCCACCTCAGTAGCATGTCATCTCCTGGGGGAGTCAAATAACCCAGGGACTGATACGAGAGAACAAAAGTACCCTGGGCAATTTCTCTCTGAACCACTGCCAGATGATCGAAACCAGTCCCAGAGCCCATAAGGCCCCCTTATTATCTGTAAAAACATTTAGCTTTCATTTGATCTCAGAACAAATCAGACACTCCAGCTCCGTCTTAAAGAGAATCACCACACAATGTACCTGCCGCTAATCTTTAATTTGATTTGATTTATTATTGTCACATGTATTAACATACAGTGAAAAGTATTGTTTCTTGCGTGCTATACAGACAAAGCATACCGTTCATAGAGAAGGGAAGGAGAGAGTGCAGAATGTAGTGTTACAGTCATAGCTAGGGTGTAGAGAAAGATCAACTTAATATAAGTAGGTCCATTCAAAGGTCTGATGGCAGCAGGGAAGAAGCTGTTCTTGAGTCGGTTGGTACGTGACCTCAGACTTTTGTATCTTTTTCCCAACGGAAGAAGGTGGAAGAGAGAATGTCCGGGGTACGTGGGGTCTTTGATTATGCTGACTGCTTTTCCGAGGCAGCGGGAAGTGTAGACAGAGTCAATGGATGGGAGGCTGGTTTGCGTGATGGATTGGGCCACATACACGACTTTTTGTAGGTTCTTGTGGTCTTGGGCAGAGCAGGAGCCCATACCAAGCTGTGATACAACCAGAAAGAATGCTTTCTCTGGTGCATCTGTAAAGGTTGGTGAGAGTCGTAGCTGACATGCCAAATTTCCTTAGCCTTCTGAGAAAGCAGAGGCGTTGGTGGGCTTTAACTATAGTGTCGGCATGGGGGGGACCAGGACAGGTTGTTGGTGATCTGGACACCTAGAAACCTGAAACTCTCGACCATTTCCACTTCATCCCCATTGATGTAGATAGAGGCATGTTCTCCACTACGCTTCCTGAAGAAGCTCACTACTGTCTGGGGAAATATAGACTGGAATATTATGGGGCCTTTGGGGGTGAGCTGGGAGGCAGGAAAGCTGGCAAAACGGTGCCTTCACAGTGCCTGGTCATCTTGCCAGTGGCAGGGAAAGTGGCTTTGCTCATCCAGACCCTAATTGAGTCTCTTTATCCAACCCTGGTGGCCTCCCACCAGCCTCCTCTCTGGCCCACAGAATACGCCCCACTCCAAAGACAACAGCTGCCCCTTCGACTCCAGCCTCACCTGTCCTCAGCAATCCAGAAGTAATTAAGAAAGCTAACAGAACATTTTCAGTTATTGCGAGGGGAATTGAATACAAAGGAGGGACGTTATGCTTCAGTTGAAGAGACCACATCTGGAATACTGTCTACAGTATTGGTCAGTTTATTTGTAACTGCGTTAGAAGCTGTTCAGAGAGGGTTTATTAGGCTATTACCAAGGACAGGTGGGTTGTCTTAAGAAGAAAGGTTCATAGAATCATCGAATCCCTACAGGAGGCCATTCAGCCCATTGAGTCTGCACCGACCACAATCCCACCCATAGTCCCACATATTTACCCTGCTAATCCCTCAACACTAGGGTTGGAGAGGTTAGGCTTGTATCCGCCGGAGTTTAAGAGGTGACATGTTTGAAACATACAAGATCCTGAGGGGTATTGACAGGGTGGATGTGGAGAGGATGTTGGGAGAATCTAGAACTAGGGGGTGACTGTTTAAAAATAAGGGGTCGCCTATTTAAAAAATTTTTCTCTCAGAAGGTCATGAGTACTTTTCTTTATTCATCCATGGGATGTGGGCTTCGCAGGCTGGGCCAACATTTATTGCCCATTCCTGAGGGCATTTCAGAGACAACCACATTGCTGTGATTCTGGAGTCAGGTGGAGGCCAGGTCGGGTAAGGACGGCAGATTTCCTTTCTGAAATGGCCATTAGTGACCCAGATGAGTTTTTCCGACAATGGCTTCATGGTCACCAGTAGATTCTTAATTCCAGATTTTAAAAAATTCAATTCAAATTCCACCATCTGCCGTGGCGGGATTCGAATCCGGGTTCCCAGGACATTAACTGAGTTTCTGGATTAATAGTCGAGTGATAATACCATTAGGCCATCGCCTTCCCCCAGGCAGTGAGACCACAGTGGAGGCAGAGGGCGTGATTTTCCGGCTATGCTCGCCCTGAAACAGTGGCACTGCTGCCTCACAGCGCCAAGGACATGGGTTCAATTCCAGCCTCGTGTCACTGTCTGTGCAGAGTCTGCACGTTCTCCCTGTGTCTGCGTGGGTTTCCTCCGGGTGCTCCGGTTTCCTGCCACAGTCCGAAAGACGTGCTGGTTAGGGTGCATTGGCCGTGCTAAATTCTCTCTCAGTGTACCCGAACAGGCGCCGGAGTGTGGCGACCAGGGGATTTTCACAGTGACTTCATTGCAGTGTTAATGTAAGCCTACTTGTGACACTAATAAATAAACATTTTTCTCCCCTAGGGATGGTGTAGTGGCCATACTAAATTGCCCTTTAGTGTCTCGGGGTGTGTAGGTTAGAGGGAGTAGTGGGGTAAGTGTGTGGGGTTACGGGAATCGGGCCTGGGTGGGATTGTTGTCAGTGCAGACTCGATGGGCTGAATGGCCTCCTTCCGCACTGTAGGGATTCTATGAGAACAGCAACGAGAGATGGATTTCCGAGGGATTGAGGGAAGGGGTGAGATGGTGGGTGGTTGTGGTTGAGAAGCATTCTGACTCAGAATGTGCAGAACCAGGCTGACATTCCCAATGGGCTGAGCTGATGCTACGGATTTAGCACAGGGGAAAATCCTAAAGGAGATGAGTGAAGGTGAAACTGGTGTAAGAAGAAACCTCCGACACTTCTGAGAAGGGTCTTGCCAGTTTCTCATGCGAGAGGCAGAGGTTTGAGTGTGACTGCAGAAGCAAAGACCTCTCCGACACCTTCATCGTAACACTGAGGAGACACAGCGCTGCCTTTAAAAACACACTGTGCAATTACTGTATGCAAATGCTTAACGCCTCCATGGCATAGTTCTCTCTTTCTCTCTCTCTCTGTTATTTTGATGGAGTTTTTTAACTCATTTATTTGAAACGGGTTTTTGAAGTTTATTTATTACTGTCACAAGTAGGCTTGCATTCACACTGCAAAGAAGTTACTCTGAAAATCCCCTAGTCGCCACACTCCGGCGCCTGTTCGGGTAACACTGAGGGAGAATTTAAGTTTAAGTTTATTTATTAGTGTCACAAGTAGGCTTGCATTAACACTGCAGTGAAGTTACTGTGAAAATCCCCTAGTCGCCACACTCCGGCGCCTGTTTGGGTACACTGAGGGAGAATTTAGCACAGCCAATGCGCCCTAACCAGCACGTCTTTTGGACTCACAGGGGAGATTCCAGCAACCCGGGGTAACGCTCTGGGGACCTGGGTTTGAATCCCACCACGGCAGATGGTGAAATGTGAATTCAATAAAATACATATTTAATTTATTAGCCTCATAAGTAGGCTTGCATTAACACTGCATTGAAGTTGCTGTGAAAATCCCCCAGTTGCCACACTCCGGCGCCTGTTCGGATACACTGAGGGAGAATTTTTTAGCATGGCCAATCCACCTAACCTGCACATCGTTCGCACTGAGGGAGGAAACCGGAGCACGCGGAGGAAACCCATGCAGTCACAGGGAGAACGCGCAGACTCCGCACAGACAGTGACCCAAGCAGGGAGTCGAACCCGTGTCCTTGGCACTATGAGGCAGCAGTGCTAACCACTGTGCTGCCCATAAAGGACGCCATTCGGCCCATCGAGTCTGCACCGACAACAATCCCACCCAGACCCTATCCCCATAACCCCACATATTTACCCTGCTAATCCCCCTGACACTGGGGGAGAATTTAGCATGGCCAATCCACCTAACCCATGCATCTTTTGGACTGTGGGAGGAAACCCACGCAGACACAGGGAGAACGTGCAAACTCTGCACAGACGGTGACCCAAGCCAGGAATCGAACCTGGGTTCCTGGCGCTGTGAGGCAGGAGTGCTAACCACTGTTAACATCCCATCTAAAATAGCAGAGTTGAATGTGAGATGAAGGTGGCATGTAATTATCCCACAGAGTACTTAAATACCATTATTTTTTCCTGTGGGTGTCAGCCAGCCTGTCCCTTTCTGCTAATAATCAGTAAAATGTCCCAAACCGCATCCACGGGAGTCTAATAATCAGACGCCAAGATAACGAAGCAGACACAAGGACAAGCTATCAAAAGCTTGGTCAATGGTAAGTTTGAAGGAGAGGCCTACACTTAAGGGCCTCAATTGGTGGAGGGGCAGGAAGGCCTTTCACAAGCCTTAGACAGCACCTTCCAAACCCACGACCATCTAGAAGGACAAGGGCAGCAGATACATGGGAACACCACAACCTGCGAGTTCCTCTCCAAGCCGCTCACCATCCTGACTTGGAAATATATCACCGTTCCTTCACTGTCGCTGGGTCAAAATCATAGAATCCTTAGAGTGCAGAAGGAGACCATTTGGCCCATTGAGTCTGTACTGGCTCTCCAACAGAGCATCTTACTCAGGCCCACCCTTGCCACGTCATGTATTTACCCTGTTAATCCCCCTAACCTACAAATCTTTGGACACTAAGGGACAATTTAGCATGGCCAATCAACCTAATCTGCACATCTCTGGACTGGGAGGAATGATGCGGAGATGCCGGCGTTGGACTGGGGTAAACACAGTAAGAAGTCTAACAACACCAGGTTAAAGTCCAACAGGTTTATTTGGTAGCAAAAGCTGTTGGACTTTAACCTGGTGTTGTTAGACTTCTTACTGTGGGAGGAAACCAGAGCACCCAGAGGAAACCCACGCAGACACGGGGAGAACATGCAAACTCCACACAGACAGTGACCCAATCCAGGAATTGAACCTGGCTCCCTGGCGCTGTGAGGCAGCAGTGCTAACCACTGTGCCACCATGCCGCCTCTGGAATTCCCTCCCTAACGGCACTGTGGGTGTACCTACACCGCCTGGACTGCAGCGATTCAAGAAGGCGGCTCACCACCACCTTCTCAAGGGGCAACTAGGGATGGGCAATAAATGCTGGGTTAGCCAGCGACACCCATGCAAATGCCCCCTACTCCACTACCAAATCCACTATGGGGGGAAGGGCATTTGGGCATTAAATTTTGATATGGATGTGAAGGGCTATATAGAAATGCAAGTTCATTCTTCCTTCCTTTCACTTCTGCTTCAGCTGTGCAAAATCGCAATAATTAGAACGGTCTGTCAGTTTGGATTTTTCAAGAACATATCGCTTCCTCCATCCATTTATTAGCTGAAAGTTTAAAGTTTTTTTAAAGCTCATAGCTTACCGTTGGTCTTGCAAGAATAAGTTACAGTGGTTAATTATTGTAATTACTAATTTTAAAACTCTGTTATGGCTGGAGCAAACACCTTGAAGAAACTGACCAAGTGTTAGAACCATAGAACCATAGAAAATTACAGCTCAGAAACAGGCCTTTTGGCCCTTCTTGTCTGTGCCGAACCATTTTATGCCTAGTCCCACTGACCTGCACTTGGACCATATCCCTCCACACCCCTCTCATCCATGAACCCGTCCAAGTTTTTCTTAAATGTTAAAAGTGACCCCCCGCATTTACCACTTTATCCGGCAGCTCATTCCACACTCCCACCACTCTCTGCGTGAAGAAGCCCCCCCTAATATTCCCTTTAAACTTTTCTCCTTTCACCCTTAACCCATGCCCTCTGGTATTTTTCTCCCCTAGCCTCAGCGGAAAAAGCCTGCTTGCATTCACCATATTGAATAAGCAAAGCATGTTTTAAACCACTGCAAGCTTCTAAAACACATTGTGAGAGACTATTCGGCCCATCAAATCTGTTCTGGTGCGAGCTCGTCCATTGGAATTCTCCGCTCCAATCCCATTTCCTTACTTTTTCCCTGTAACGGTTTGCATTCTTCCGTTTCAGATACTTATTCAAACCTTTTTAAGTTAGTATCATAGTCTCTTGTGATAAAATATTTGCTAATGTTGGACCTGAACTAGATTGGGGCAGGAGACTCCTTGTCACATCTTGGTCAAGAAGTGGTCTATCGCACACTGGGGGGGAGGAGGTGGCCTAGTGGTATTATCGCTAGACTATTAATCCAGAAATTCAGCTAATGTTCTGGGGACCTGGGTTCGAATCCCGCCGCGGCAGATGGTGGAATTTGAATTCAATAAGAAATATTTGGAATTAAGAATCTACCGATGACCATGAAACCATTGTCGGAAAAACCCATCTGGTTCATTAATGTCCCTTTAGGGAAGGAAATCTGCCGTCCTTACCCGGTCTGGCCTACATGTGACTCCAGAGCCACAGCAATGTGGTTGACTCTCAAATGCCCTCGAAGGGGCAACTAGGGATGGGCAATAAATGCTGGCCCAGCCAGCGACGCCCATGTCCCACAAATAGAAAAAGACAAAAAAAGAAAATGCTGGAAAATCTCAGCAGGTCTGACAGCATCTGTGGAGCGAGAATAGAGCCAATGTTTCAGAAGGACATATTTCACACAGAGGGTCGTGGGGGCCTGGAATGTGTTGCCGGGCAAGGTGGTGGAGGCGGACACACTGGGAACGTTTAAGACTTATCTAGACAGCTATATGAACGGAGTGGGAATGGAGGGATACAAAAGAGTGGTCTAGTTTGGACCAGGGAGCGGCGCGGGCTAATTGTTCCTTGTTTCTCGTTTCAAGGCTTCATTCTATGATCATCTTGCTGGTGCCAGTCAGAGCGAGACTGCGGATAGTTGGGAACCTGTCTCGGGGGCAGGGAATTCATATGGTGTTCGTGGAAGTGGAAATGACTAGGGTTGGGAAGCATTTTCCGATCGGGCCATTGTGATCTCCTGGACTCGTTTCGATCGCCTCAGGGGGTCGGAGAGGAATTTCCCAGATTTTATTTCCCCATATTGGCCCTGGGGTTTTTCACTCTGGGTTTTTGCCTCTCCCTGGAGATCACATGGTCTGGAATGGGGGGGTGGGGGTGAGTTAATAGGTTGTAATGAACAAAGCATCGTAGCTGTGAGGGACAGCTCGGTGGGTAGGATATTGGTATGTAGATAGGCTGGAAAATTGGGCAGGGATCCTGGATTCAGGATTCAATCCTGGACCGGGGAGCGGCGCGGGCTTGGAGGGCCGAAGGGCCTGTTCCTGTGCTGTATTGTTCTTTGTTCTTTGTTGTTCTGAATGGCTTTGACAGAGCTGATGAGATTTTCCAGCATTTTCTGTTTTTGTTTCAGATTCCAGCATCCGCAGTATTTTGCTTTTATTGTAGTAATCTATCCTAGCTAGTTTCCTGCTCTAGGTCACTCCCACCTAGAATCATCGAGTCCCTACAGTGCAGAAGGCGACCATTCGGGCCATTGAGGCTGCACTGACAACAATCCCACCCAGGCCCTATCCCCGTAACCCCACATATTTACTCTCGCTAGTCCCCCTGACACTAAGGGTCAATTTAGCACGGCCAATCAACCTAACCCGCACATCTTTAGAGTGTGGGAGGAAACCGGAGCACCCGGAGGAAACCCATGCAGACACGGGGAGAATGTGCAAACTCCACACAGACAGTGACCCAAGCCGGGAATCGAACCCGGGTCCCTGGCGCTGTGAGGCAGCAGTGCTAACCGCTGTGCCACCGTGCCGCCCACCTGGGTGATTAATATGACAAACTCAGAAACCTCAGTTAAATGTAAGCTGAGGATCATTCTGTTCTACCCAAACCCATCCGAACCTCCGAGGAGCCTCCTTTACGATGTTGCATTAACCTTCCATTTCACGCAGCGCTGTGGCCTCACTTGTCAACTTCACGCCAATTAATCCTGAATTATGAGGTGTTTAGTGTTGTGGTGTTGTGCCAGTCAGTGGCAGGGTCCATATAGACACTTGGAGCAAGAGAGGAAACTATTACGGCCTTGCACGTAGGCCTGAGTGCAACACAAAGGCATTGCCTGTTCTTAGCTCAATTCGTGCCCGATGATGGGAACCATACGTCTCAGAAAGGTTCGTTGCTTTTGGACCTGCACTTTAGAGCAACAGCTGCTTACAACAAAACAGCTGGCAGAGCGCTGAACCGTTTCACACACACGCCATGTGTCCTTGAGCCCAGACACTGTGGGAAACTTTAACCAACTCCCCGCTACTAATGAACGAGGACTTCAAGACAGGAGAAAGAATGGCATCCAGGTGGCATCAGGAATGCCAGGCAGCATCAGGAATGCCAGGCTACCCGTGAGCCCACATCAAGTGCCAAAAGGAGTGGGGTTTGTGGGATTAATATTAATATTAAGGGGAAGGCGGTGGCATAAAGTTTTAAAGTTTATTTATTAGTCACAAGTCGGCTTACATTAACACTGCAATGAAGTTACTGTGAAAATCCCCTAGTCGCCACACTCCGGCACCTGTTTGGGTACACTGAGGGAGAATTTAAGTTTAAGTTTATTGATTAGTGTCACAACTAGGCTTACATTAACACCGCAATGAAGTTACTGTGAAAATCCCCCAGTCGCCACACTCTGGCGCCTGTTCGGGTACACTGAGGGAGAATTCAGCATGGCCAATCCACCTAACACGCACGTCTTTCAGACTCACAGGGGAGAATCCAGAGACCCAGGGTAATGCTCTGGGGACCTGGGTTCGAATCCCACCACGTTAGATGGTGAAATGTGAATTAAATTTGAAAAATCTTCATTTTTTACATTAGCATCACAAGTAGGCTTGCATTAACATGGCGCTGAAGTTATTGTGAAAATCCCCTAGTTGCCACACTCCGGCGCCTGTTCGGGTACACTGAGGGAGAGTTTAGCACGGCCAATGCACCCTAACCAGCAGGTTTATCAGAATGTGGGAGGAAACCGGAGCACCTGGAGGAAACCCACGCAGACACGGGGAGAACGTGCAGACTCCACACAGACAGTCACCCAAACCGAGAATCGAACCTGGCTCCCTGGCGCTGTGAGGCAGCAGCGCTAACCATTGTGCCACCGTGCCACCCTCTGGGATTAAAAGTCTAATGATGACCATGAAACCATTGTTGGAAAAACCCATCTGGTTCACTAATGTCCTTTAGGGAAGGAAATCTGCCGTCCTTATCCGGTCTGGCCTACATGTGACTCCAGAGCCACAGCAATGTGGTTGACTCTCAATTCCCCTCAGGGATAGGCAATAAATGCTGGCCCAGCCGGCAATGCACACAACCCCATGAACGAATAAAAAAGGTAGACAGGCCAAAACTTTACAGATTTTGGAACATTTGAGCCCATTGAGAATGCAGAAGTCGTAGGTGAACGCACTTGTTTAAGATTGAAAGATGCAGATGTTCTACTTGATTTTCACAAGAACCTGTTCCCCCAACTTTCCCCCATGCGAGGGGAGCTTTAAGGATACTGTTTTTGGATCGATACTCACTGGTAGATGCCATTGATTGGGTGTAGCTAATTATAACACAACCTATTCAAAACAAGACATGGGAGTTTAATCTCTGGTTTCCCCATCCTCATGCGATGAGTGAGTTAGTGTCAGTTTAATACAATGAGATTTGTTCATGGTCCAGCAATCGGGCACAAAGGATCAATCTAGAATGTTCCGGGAGAGTGTGAACCCTTCCCAAGGGAGGGACGAATTAAAGGAACAAGGATTAAAGGCATTAAACAGTTGAAAGGATCTGATCACGTCAATGTTACTTTAAGCTAAACTGTCAATGTTGACATGAAGACAATACAAGGGAAAGTTGAGAATAGTAACATATCTGTTTCCTGGGGTGTGGTGCCATTCATAGCACAGATTCCCAGCAAAGCTCATTAATGCAGTTCTGAGGAATTCCGGCTTTTCCTTAGAAGAAATTGTTTGCTCAAATTCACTCCAGGGAGCTGGGATAAAATTCTCTTCCAATCTGCTAGCGATAAAGTGGGTGAGGTGAGAATTTAAATCCAATCTCACCTTAATTCCAATTTCAGTGCATCCCAGACCCAATCTACACTGATCCAATCTACACTGACCCAATCTACAATGACCCAATCTACACTGACCCAATCTCCACTGACCCAATAACACTGACCCAATCTACACTGACCCAATCTACACTGACCCAATCTACACTGACCCAATCTACACTGACCCAATAACACTGACCCAATCTACGCTGACCCAATCTACACTGATCCAATCTACACTGACCCAATCTACACTGACTCAATCTACACTGACCCAATCTACACTGACCCAATAACACTGACCCAATCTACACTGACCCAATCTACACTGACCCAATCTACACTGACCCAATCTATATTGGCCCAATCTACACTGACCCAATCTACACTGACCCACTCCACACTGACCCAATAACATTGACCCATTCTACATTGATCAAATCTACACTGATCCAATCTACGCTGACCCAATCTACACTGACCCAATAACACTGACCCAATCTACATTGACCCATTAACACTGACCCAATCTACACTGACCCAATCTACACTGACCCAATAACACTGACCCAATAACACTGACCCAATCTACACTGACCCAATCTACACTGATTCAATCTACACTGACCCAATAACACTGACCCAATCTACACTGACCCAATAACACTGACCCAATCTACACTGACCCATTAACACTGACACAATCTACACTGACACAATCTACTCTGACCCAATAACACTGACCCAATCTACACTGACCCAATAACACTGACCCAATTTACACTGACCCATTAACACTGACACAATCTACACTGACACAATCTACACTGACCCAATAACACTGACACAATCTACACTGACCCACTCCACACTGACCCAACAACATTGACCCATTCTGCATTGACCCAATCTACACTGATCCAATCTACACTGACCCAATCTACACTGACCCAATAACACTGACCCAATCTGCACTGACCCAATAACACTGACCCAATCTACACTGACCCAATAACACTGACCCAATCTACGCTGACCCATTAACACTGCCCCAATCTACACTGACCCAATATCACTGACCCAATCTATGCTGACCCATTAACACTGACTCAATCTACACTGACCCAATCTACACTGACCCAATAACACTGACCCAATCTATACTGACCCAGTCTATACTGACCCAATAACACTGACCCAATAACACTGACCCAATCTACACTGACCCATCCACATTGACCCAATAACACTGACCCATTCTACATTGACCCAATCTACACTGATCCAATCTACACTAACCCACTCCACACTGACCCAATCTACACTGACTCAATCTACACTGACCCAATCTACACTGACCCAATAACACTGACCCAATCTACACTGACCCAATAACACTGACCCAATCTACACTGACCCAATCTACACTGACCCAATCTACACTGACCCAATAACACTGGCCCAATCTACACTGACCCAATCTACACTGACCCAATCTACACAGACCCAATCTACACTGACCCAATAACACTGACCCAATCTACACTGACCCAATCTACACTGACCCAATCTACACTGACCCAATCTACACTGACCCAATAACACTGGCCCAATCTACACTGACCCAATCTACACTGACCCAATCTACACAGACCCAATCTTCACTGACCCAATCTACACTGACCCAATCTACACTGACCCAATAACACTGACCCAAACTACATTGACCCAATCTACACTGACCCAATAACACTGACCCAATAACACTGATCCAATAACACTGACCAATTCTACACAGACCCAATCTACACTGACCCAAACTATACTGACCCAATAACACTGACCCAACCTGCACTGACCCAATAACACTGACCCAAGGTACACTGACCCAATAACACTGACCCAATCTACACTGACCCAATAACACTGACCCAATCTACACTGACCCACTCCACACTGCCAATAACACTGACCGATTCTACATTGACCCAATCTATACTGATCCAATCTATGCTGACCCAATCTACACTGACCCAATAACACTGACCCAATCTACACTGACCCATTAACACTGATCCAATCTACACTGACCCAATCTACACTGACCCAATAACACTGGCCCAATCTACACTGACCCAATTACACAGACCCAATCTACACTGACCCAAACTATACTGACCCAATAACACTGACCCAACCTGCGCTGATCCAATAACACTGACCCAAGGTACACTGACCCAATACACTGACCCAATCTACCCAATTTTACCCAGGGCTGAAATTGTTGTCACAAGAGGCCACAGGTTTAGGGTGCTGGGGAGTAGGTATAGAGGAAATGTTCGGGGACGTTTTTCACTCAGACGGTGGTGGGTGCGTGGAATCGGCTGCCTGTAGTGGTGGTGGAAGCGAATTCGAATGAGTCTTTTAAGAGACGTTTGGATAGGTTCATGGAGGTTAGTAAGATAGAGGGTTATAGATGAGCCTAGAAGGTAAGGAAATTGTTCGGCACAACCTGTGGGCCGAAAGGCCTGTTTGTGCTGTAGCTTTTCTATGTTTCTATGTTTCTATGTTACACTGACCCAATCTACACTGACCCAATCTACACTGACCCAATAACACTGACCCAATCTATACTGACCCAGTAACACTGACCCAATCTACACTGACTCAATAACACTGACCCAATCTACATTGTCTCAATAGCACTGACATAATCTATTCTGACCGAACTCACCTAACCTGCACATCCTTGGACACGTAGGATCAATTTAGCATGGCCAATCCACCTAACATTCACATTCTGGGTTACTAAGGGCCAATTTGGCATGGCCAATCCACCTAACCTGCATATGTTTGGACTGTGGGACAGCGCAGATGTTCCGGTTACTACAGCACTACACATCAAAAATGTGTCTCAGCCCTGAGATAGTGTGATAGCTTTCTAAATGCAAACCTTTCTTTCAATTCTTTCCACTTTGAGTGCTGGGGCATTGAACGGAGTTTAAAAGTCTTTCTTCACCACAGTTACTCTGGAGAGTTGCCAAAGATCCTTAGGAGATAAATATTTCAGTTCAGACATTGAAATTAGGGAATGGACGAATCTGGCTCTTGGAATCACCCTGGTTATCATGGTCGAATCAAGAGACGGACTGAACGTTTGGGAACTGCAGGGAAACAGGGGCTGGAGTTGACACGTACAGGGATCTACATGTACAGTAACTCTTTTCATTTACTATAACTTAACAATCGAATATCCACTGATTCAAAAACACCCAAGCACCCTGCCTGCAGTTATCCAGACTCAGAACTCTTCACGTCCAGAAAGGAAAGGAAAACAAAAAGTTGGAAGATTGCATCATTTCATAAGAAAGACTTGCATTGAGGGCGGCACGGGGGTGGCACAGTGGGTTAGCACTGCTGCCTCACAATGCCAGGGACCCGGGTTCGATTCTGGCCTTGGGTCACTGTCTGTGTGGAGTCTGCACGTTCTCCCCGTGTCTGCGTGGGTTTCCTCCGGGTGCTCCGGTTTCCTCCCACACTCCAAAGATGGATTGGCCATGATAAATTGCCCCTTAGTCTCCAAAGATGTGCTGGTTAGGGGGATTGGCTGTGCTAAATTGCCCCTTAGTGTCAGGGGGATTAGCAGGGTCAATATATGGGGATTTAGGGATAGGGCCTGGGTGGGATCATTATCGGCACAGGCTTGTTGGTCCGAATGGCCTCCTTCTGTACTGTAGTGATTCTATTTCTAAATTGCCTTTCAGAGCACAGCCAATGAAGTACGTCCAAGTGATGCCACTGTTGTGTGCAGGGAACACGGCAATCGGTTTGCACGCGGTGAACTCTCTCAGCAATGTGTTACTGAGCGGATAATCTGTTCGGGTGATGGTGTTTAGTGGGGTAAATATTGGGCAGGACAGCAGGGATAACTCCCCTGCTCTTCTTCGAAAGGGCAGAACGGTGGCACAGTGGTTAGCACGGCTGCCTCACAACACCAGGGACCCGGGTTCAATTCCGGCCTCGGGTCACTATCTGCGTGGAGCTTGCACATTCTCCCCGTGTCTGCATGGGTTTCCTCCGGGTGCTCCAAAGATGTGCAGGTTAGATGGATTGGCCGTGCTAAATTGCCCCTTAGTGTCAGGGGGACTAGCTCGGGTAAATAAGACCATAAGACATAGGAGCAGAATTAGGCCATTCGGCCCATTGTGTCTGCTCCGCCATTCAGTCTTGGCTGATAAGTTTCTCAACTCCATTCTCCCCCTCTTTACCTGTAACCCTTGTTCCCTTTACATGGGGATACGGGGATAGGGCCTGGATGGCATTGTTGTCGGTGCGGGCTCGATGGGCTTCCTTCTGCACTGTAGGGATTCTAATGAGTCTATGAATTAGGGCCAAAGGATCTTTCGCATCCTGAGAGGTCAGGTGGGAGTGACGGATTAATGTAGTATACCAAAAGACGGCACCTTGGAGAGTGCTGCACCCCTTCAGCATTTCACTGGGAGTGTTAGCCTGGATTATGTGCTCAAGCCCCTGCGGAGGTTGTTGGTCTATGTAAAGGCAAGTTCTGTTGACAGCCATTGCCATTGTCACTCATTGTTCTGCTGATGATTCTGGGTGACGTTTCTTGTCTGACCTCTCGGGCACCGGCTGGATCATTGGGCAATGACACGGGCATGTGCCAATATTGGCCAACAGTGGCTCGTATCGGAACATGTGAGGGCCGGCCGCCTACAGTCAAGGTTTATAGCTGTCACCTCCTGGGGACGGAGGTGTACAGATTAGAAAATGCCTCTGTCGTCACGTGCCCACGCAAGGTTCCACGCACTTCACAAGTAGCTCAGCGCGTCGCAGCAGGGTTGTCTGAGTGCGAAGGAAGGTCGCGTTATTTATGAATGAGGCGGAGGAGTTTTGGGCCTGGAAGAATGGCGGAAACAGCCAAGACCACAAGAAAACCTCAATCTGTGTGGGAAGTGGGGGGAAGGGAGAGTGAGTGAGAGAATGCACATGAGAGAGAGAGAGAGAGAGAGATGTCCCTCAGTGTTCTGCAACTGTTAAACCACTGAGTGCACAATGCCATTAAATGTCAACACCAATTGTCACTTCATCAATGGTAGCCTAGTCTTCAGCCACCTCGATCCTAAGCTCTGGAATTGCTTCCCAAATCCTTTTCCCTCCTTCCTGAAACCTCCCTCTTTGACCAAGCTTTTGGTCACCTGTGCCAATACCTCCTTATGTGCCTCCCTGTTGAATTTTGTTGCCTGCTAATGCTCCTGTGAAGCACCATGGGAGATTTTACTATGTTAAGGGTTGGCACAGTGGTTAGCACTGCTGCCTCACCGCGCCGAGGACCCAAGTTCGATTCCAGCCTTGGGTGACTGCCGTTTGGAGTTTGAACGTTCTCCCCGTGTCTACGTGGGTTTCCTCCGGGTGCTCCGATTTCCTCCCACAGTCCAAAGATGTGTAGGTTATGTGGATTGGCCATGCTAAATTTCCCCTTAGTGACCAAAGATGTGTAATTTAGGTGGATTGGCCATGCTAAATTGCCCCTTAGTGTCCAAAGATGTGTAGGTTACGTGGATTGGCCATGCTAAATTGCTCCTTAGTGTCCAAAGATGTGCAGGGTAGGTGGATTGGCCATGCTAAATTTCCCCTTAGTGACCAAAGATGTGTAGGTCAGGTGGATTGGCCATGCTAAATTGCCCCTTAGTGTCCAAAGATGTGTAGATTTGATGGATTGGCCATGCTAAATTGCTCCTTAATGTCTAAAGATGTGCAGCTTATGTGGATTGGCCATGCTAAATTGCCCCTTAGTGTCCAAAGATGTGTAGGTTAGGTTGATTGGCCATCGGGTTACGGGGATGGGGTGATTAAGGGGGATTGGTTGTGATGCTTTCTTTTAGAGAGTGTGCAGACTCGATTTGCCAGATGGCCTCTTTCTGCAGTGTAGGGATTCTATGGTTAAAGGCGCTATGGAAATCCAAGTTGTTGTTCAGGAGAGGGGAGGTCAAGGAACTTAGGGCAGAAAATCGACCGTAAAGTCTCAGATGTTAGTTATAGAAAGCTTTCGCATGCGGGTAGAGAGAGGTAGGAAGGGATTTTCAGACGACTGTAAGATGTCTCTGACGGCACACCGACAACACAGAGCAAGAAGTCGCCTGGGTAAACGGAATGTAAGAGTGAGCTGTCACAGCCTCACCCCGGTGAGGTTACAGAGAGAGAAGAAGAGCATGAAGATCTTGAAATCATTTGGATGGGGAGATACAGAGTCAGTGATGCTGATAGGGATGCATCTTTGACACTTCGGGTGGGATTTTCCTGCCGTGCTTGCTCCAAAACCAGAAAATCCCACCTGAGGTCAACGGGCCTTTGCATGGTCCGCCCTCCCATCCTCTACGTTTCTCGTGGCGGGCGGGACAGGAAAACCTTCCCCCTTCTGTCTGAGGATAAACCAGGAGATTATTTAAGAATCTTGTGGGAGGGGTGGGCTAGGGTCTCACGGGGTGCATGGATCATGGTG
This sequence comes from Mustelus asterias, assembly GCF_964213995.1. Lineage (NCBI taxonomy): Eukaryota > Metazoa > Chordata > Chondrichthyes > Carcharhiniformes > Triakidae > Mustelus > Mustelus asterias. The sequence goes on along the minus strand of NC_135819.1, from coordinate 13,856,861 downwards.
AATGGAACAGCCTTCCTTGCAATCTGAAGCCTTTCAAGAGGGCCCAACCTAGGGCAGCAAATGTAATATTACTCACAACTGGAGAACAAGTGCAAAACGGGCTCCTGGGCTTGTGTGTTTGCTTGTGTGTTTGCAAAGCCCTTAAAGTAAGATACAGATCAGTGTTATGAAGCTGTTCCTGATTCCTAATCTTGTGTGATTTCAAGAAGAAATTAGAGATAGCTCTTGGGGATAAAGGAATCAAGGGATATGGGGGGAAGGGGGGGATCAGGATATTGAATTCGATGATCAGCCATGATCAAAATGAATGATGGAGCAGGTTCGAAGGGCCGAATGGCCTCCTCCTGCTTCTAGTTTCTATGTTTCTCTGTAATCCTTCTGCTTGTTATTTTGATCTCGTTTCCAGGTAGTTGCTCAGAGGGCTCTGTGCCACGTGTTCTGGTCGGCACACAATACTGGATAAGGGAACTCTCGGTGGGAATCCCCTTTTAAGTCTTTCGGACGAAGGAGAAGGGAAACAACAAAGGAATGCCAGCCAGACCAGCCAGAGGCTAGACGTGCTCACTGGCCGGTCCCATGCAGTCACATTGATTGGCAGAGACGCAACTACATCAGACACGGACTAGGCTGAGCTGGTCGCGCTTGCCCCAAAACCGGAAATCCCGCCTGAGGACAACGGGCCTTTGCATGGTCTGCCCCCCAGTCCCATATCTGGTATACGGGACAGTACACTGAGTGACACAGGCGGGTTAGCACTGCGGCCTCACAGCGCCAATGACCCGAGTTCAATCCCGGCCTTGAGTGACTCTCTGTGTGGAGTTTGCACATTCTCCCCGTGTCTGCGTGGGTTTCCTCCAGGGGCTCCGGTTTCCTCCCACAGTCCAAAGATGTGCAAGTTATGGGAATTGGCCGTGCTAAATTGCCCCTCAGTTTTAGGGGGAATTGGCGGGGTAAATACCTGGGGCTCACGGGGATAGGGTGGGATCATTATCGGTGCAGGCTTGATGGGCTGAATGGGATGTGGGTGTCGCTGGCTGGGCCAGCATTTATAGCCCATCGCTAATTGCCCTTCAACTGAGAGCAGAGTCAACCACATTGTCATGCATCTGGAGTCAAACATAGGCCAACACAATTCCTTCCCTAAAGGGACATCAGTGAACCAGATGGGTTTTTCCAACAATCGACAATGGTTTCATGGTCATCAGTAGATTCTTAATTCCAGATTTTTTTTATTGAATTCAAATTTCACCATCTGCCGCGATGGGATTCGAACCCAGGTTGCCAGAACATGACCCTGGGTCTCTGGATTACTAGACCAGTGACAATATCACTACGTGATGGCACATCAGAGAGTACTTAACTGGAAAGCGTGTTGGAAGACACTGGGGTTGTGACAGGTGCGGTATAAATGCAACTGGTTCTTACATCATAGAATCCCTACAGTGCAGAAGGAGGCCATTCAGCCCATCGAGCCTGCACTGACAACAATCCCACCCAGCCCCTATCCCCGTAACCCCACATATTTCCCCTCCTAGTCCCCCTGATACTGAGGACACTATTTTACCATTTTGATTCTGAGTGCTGGGCAGACTTGGAACTGGGGGTGTTTCAGATCCGACTTTTAGACCCGTTCTCAGGTGCCCCCATACCCACTCTGCCTGCAGAAATATCAGGGATTCTGAATCGTGCTGCAGAAGCCTGTGCGCGGGGCTTAACGCGCCCGAAATCCTGCAGCTCCGATCGGCGCCTCCAACTGCGCATGCGCAGGAACAAAAATAGAAAAACGCTCCCCTGCCACATCACTCCTAGGCCAGATAATGCCTCCCCCTGGCCCCCACAGACATTGCCCCACCCCCACAACATTGCTGACCCCCTCATCCCCCGCCTCCCTGCTACCCAGACCAATCGCAGCTTCCTGGCCCCCTTCCCCCCACAAAGATCGCACACAGAGTGGCAGCGGACCCCCCCTTGCATGCGCCCCCTCTCACCAGAGAGCCATCTGACCCGCCTCCCCTCCCCTGCCCTTCCACCTCTGATCTGAGTCAGGAAGCTCTGAACTCACCTCCCCAGAACGGGCACGGAGCCGGGGGCGGATCGCGCTAGTAGCCTCAGGCCCGATTTTACCAGGTTTTCGCGCCCGAAAACGGGCACAACCTGATGGTAAAATCGGGCCCACAGTGGCAATTTATCATGGCCAATCCACCTAAACCGCACATCTTTGGAGTGTGGGAAGAAACTGGAGCACCCGGAGGAAACCCATGCAGACACGGGGAGAACATGCAAACTCCACACAGACAGTGACCCTGGCGCTGTGAGGCAGCAGTGCTAACCACTGTGCCACCGTGCAACCCAATCTGAAGTTGTACTCAAACAAATATATTAATTTGATGCTTTACATGAAACCCCTGTAATTTACCAGTTGGAATTATTCCTACAAACCACCAGCCCAAAGGCACAGTGGTTACCACTGCTGCATCACAGCGCCAGGGACCTGGGTTCAATTCCGGCCTCGGGTCACTGTCTGTGTGGAGTTTGCACATTCTCCCCGTGTCTGCGTGGGTTTCCTCCGGGGGCTCCGGTTTCCTCCCACACTCCAAAGATGTGCGGGTTAGGTTGACTGGCCATGTTAAATTGTCCCTTAGTGTCAGGGGATTAACAGGGTAAATACGTGGGGATAGGGGCTGGGTGGGATTGCTGCCTGTACAGGCTCGATGGGCCGAATGGCCTCCTTCAGTACTGTAGGAGTTCTATAATCAAAACTGCGCTCTGTAGACAGCCTAGCTTTGCAAGGGCTTAGTTTACACGAGGGTGTTTGAGAAGGTTCATATGGACCTGTTATATCGAACCTCGACCCACCCACCATTGCATTTTACCGACATTCTCCTGACAAGCGTTGAGCCTGAGCAGTGTTTTTTTTAGATTTCTGTGCATCTGTTTGGAAAGGTTAATCAGTCATTCAGGGAGGAGAAGGGGAATTCACATATGACTTCATCCGGGTCAGAGATTAGTGCTTGTACACGTTGCTACACTGAAAGAATTGGACAGGAAAGGCCTCTAATTGTGCATTCCCTCCCCCACCTCCCCAAACCCATTTTCGCCATTCTGAGGGGGGGGGTTAGGGTTTGTTGTATCTGTCTATGGTTCACTAATGTCCTTTAGGGAAGGAAATCCTTACCCGGTCTGGCCTACATGTAGGTTTGGTAGGTCCAATTCATGTGGGAGCTATAAAATAAATGGCAGAACCATCAGGAGCGCAGATCAGAGAGATCTGGATGTGCAGGTTAAAGTTAAAGTTTATTAGTCACAAGTAAGGCTTACATTAACACTGCAATTAAGTTACTGTGAAAATCTCCTAGTCGCCACACTCCGGCACCTGTTCGGGTATCATAGAATCATAGAATCCCTACAGTGCAGAAGGAGGCCATTTGGCCCATTGAGTCTGCATCGACAACAATCCCACCCAAGCCCTATCCTAGTAACCCCTCGGAATCCCCCTGACGCTAAGCGGCAACCCCACCCAGACCTGTTCCCTGTAATTTATCCCACTAATCCCCCTAACCTACACATCTTGGTACACTGAGGGAGAATTTAGCATGGCCAATGCACCTAACCAGCACATCTTTCGGACTGTGGGAGGAAACCGGAGCACCCGGAGGAAACCCATGCAGACACGGGGAGAACGTTCAGACTCCGCACTGACAGTGACCCAAGGCAGGAATCGAACCCGGGTCCCTGGCGCTGCGAGGCAGCAGTGTTGAGCACTGTGTCACTATGGTGGATGGCCCACAAGTCCACAGATCCTTAAGATCCACAGATCCTTAAAAGTGGCAGCACAGGTGGAAAATATGGCATGCTTGCCTTCATCGGACGGGGCATCGAGTATAAAAGTTGGCAAATTATGTTACAGTTATATAAAGCGTTGGTGAGGCCACATTTGGAATACTGTGTCCAATTCTGGTCACCACACTACTGGAAGGACGTGGAGGCTTTGGAAGGAGTACAGAAAAGGTTTACCAGGATGTTGCCGGGTATTAGCTATGAGGAGAGATTGAATAAACTGGAATTGTTCTCCCTGGAAAGACGAAGACTGAGGGGTGAGCTGATAGAAGTCTATAAAATTATGAGGGGTATAGATAGGGTGAATAGTTGGAAGCTTTTTTCCAGGGCACCAATGACAATTACAAGGGGGCACAAGTTCAAGATAAGGGGGGAAAGGTTCAGTGGAGATGTGCGGGGGAAGATTTTTACACAGAGGGTGGTGGGGGCCTGGAATGCGCTGCCAAATGAGGCGGTTGAGGCAGACACGTTAGCGACATTTAAGGCTTATCTGAATAGACACATGAACAGACAGGGAATAGAGGGATACAGGCGGTTGGTCTAGATAGGACAATGTGATGGACGCAGGCTTGGAGGGCCTAAGGGCCTATTCCTGTGCTGTATTGTTCTTTGTTCTTTGCACATGTGACTCCAGAGCCACAGCAATGTGGCTGACTCTCGACTGCCCTCCAAGGGCAACTATTGATGGGCAATAAATGTTGGCCCAGCCAGCGATGCCCATGTCCCACAAATGAATTTTTAAAAAATCTGCAGAGATACAAGAGGAATTTCTGCACCAATTTTCTGCCCATAATAACATAAGAAATGGGAGCAGTTTTGGCCCCCGTTTCTAAGGAAGGATATGCATTGGAGGCAGTCCAGAGAAGGTTCACCAGGTTGATCCCGGGTATGGAGGGATTTCCTTATTAGGAGAGGTTAAGTAGAATCATAGAATCATATAATCTCCACAGTGCAAAGAGAGGCCATTCAGCCCATCGAGTCTACATCGACAACAATTCCACCCAGACTCTATCCCCGTGACCCCACGTATTTAACCTGCTAATTCCCCTGACACTAAAAGGCAGCTTAGCATGGCCATTCCACCTAACCCACACACCTTTGGACTGTGGGAGGAAACCGGAGCACCCGGAGGAAACCCACGCAGACACGGGGAGAACGTGCAAACTCCATGCAGACAGTGACCCAAGGCCGGAATTGAACCCGGGTCCCTGGCGCTGTGAGGCAGCAGTGATAACCACTGTGCCGCTCTACTGTAAGACCATAAGACATAGAAGCAGAATTAGGCCACTCGGCCCATCGAGTCTGCTCCGTCTGCCATTCAATCATGGGCTGATATTTTTCTCATCCCCATTCTCCTGCCTTTTCCATATAACCCCTGATCCCCTTATTCATCAAGAACCTATCTATCTCTGTCTTAAAGACACTCAATGACCTGGCCTCCACAGCCTTCTGCGGCAAAGAGTTCCACAGATTCACCACTCTCTGGCTGAAGAACAAAGAACAAAGAACAGTACAGCACAGGAAACAGGCCCTTCGGCCCTCCAAGCCTGTGCCGCTCCTTGGTCCAACTAGACCAATCGTTTGTATCCCTCCATTCCCAGGCTGCTCATGTGACTATCCAGGTAAATCTTAAACGATGTCAGCGTGCCTGCCTCCACCACCCTACTTGGCAGCGCATTCCAGGCCCCCACCTCCCTCTGTGTAAAAAAACATCCCTCTAATATCTGAGTGATACTTCGCCCCTCTCACCTTGAGCCCGTGACCCCTCGTGAACGTCACTTCTGATCTGGGAAAAAGCTTCCCACCGTTCATCCTATCTATCCCCTTCATAATCTTGTACACCTCTATTAGATCTCCCCTCATTCTCCGTCTTTCCAGGGAGAACAACCCCAGTTTACCCAATCTCTCCTCATAGCTAAGACCCTCCATACCAGGCAACATCCTGGTAAACCTTCTCTGCACTCTCTCTAACGCCTCCACGTCCTTCTGGTAGTGCGGCGACCAGAACTGGACGCAGTACTCCAAATGTGGCCTAACCAGCGTTCTATACAGCTGCATCATCAGACTCCAGCTTTTATACTCTATACCCCGTCCTATAAAGGCAAGCATACCATATGCCTTCTTCACCACCTTCTCCACCTGTGTTGCCACCTTCAAGGATTTGTGGACTTGCACACCTAGGTCCCTCTGTGTTTCTATACTCCTGATGACTCTGCCATTTATTGTATAACTCCTCCCTACATTATTTCTTCCAAAATGCATCACTTCGCATTTATCCAGATTAAACTCCATCTGCCACCTCTGCGCCCAATTTTCCAGCCTATCTATATCCTGCTGTATTGCCCGACAATGCTCTTCGCTATCCGCAAGAAATTCCTCCTCATCTCTGTTTTAAAGGATCATCCCTTTAGCCTGAGTTTGTGCGCTCTGGTTCTATTTTTTCCTACTAGTGGAAACACCCTCCCCATGTCCCCTCTATCCAGGCCTCGCAGTCTCCTGTAAGTTTCAATAAGATCCCCCCTGGTCCTTCTAAACTCCAACGAGTACAGACCCATAGTCCTCAACCGTTCCTCATACGACAAGCCCTTCATTCTATGGATCATTCTTGTGAACCTCCTCTGGACCCTTTCCAAGGCCAGCACATCCTTCCTTAGATACGGGGCCCAAAACTGCTCACAACACTCCAAATGGGGTCCGACCAGAGCCTTATACAGCCTCAGAATTACATCCCTGCTCTTGTATTCAGTCGGTTGGGCCTGTGCTCATTGGAATTTAGAAGAATGAGAGGCGACCTTTTTTGAGGCATATCCGATTCTCAGGGCGTTTGACAGGGTGGATGCTGAGAGGTTGTTTCCCTTTGTGGGAGAGTCTAGGACCAGAGGACATCATCTCAGAGGAAGGGGGTATCGCCCATTTTAGACAGAGATGGGGAGGAATTCTTTCTGTCAGAGGGGAAGGATTGAAGTGGGGGGAGGAGGGAAACCCCCTAAGCACCAAGCATCAGCCCGATAAATATAACAGCTCTCAAGATCAATAAACTCATTGCCCCACACGGCAGCTGGGAGAGGCCAGTTCCACAGAAACTTTACTCACCCCTGAGGGGAGGTGGTTAAATGATAAGGCAAGTAGCAGTCTTAATCAGCCACAATAGGGTTAAAATAGTGCACAGGCCACACTCTCGGCTGACACTGTTTCGCCTGACAGCCAGAACTTTTCACACACCACTCTCTCTTCATTTCAGCTTTCAGTCTGGGTATGAGAGCTCTCCAAAGGCCATGCTAAATTGCCCCTTAGCGTCCAAAGATGTGCAGGTTAGGGGGATTGGCCACGCTAAATTGCCTCTTCAGTGTCCAAAGATGTGCAGGTTAGGTGGATTAGCCGTGCTAAATTGCCCCTTAGCGTCCAAAGATGTGCAGGTTAGGTGGATTGGCCATGCTAAATTGCCTCTTAGCGTCCAAAGATGTGCAGGTTTGGTGGATTGGCCATGCTAAATTGCCCCTTAGTGTCCAAAGATATGCAGGTTAGGTGGATTAGCCATGCAAAATTGCTCCTTAGTGTCCAAATATGTGTAGGTTACGTGGATTGGCCATGTTAAATTGCCCCTTCGTGTCCAAAGATGTGTAGGTTAGGTGGATTGGCCATGCTAAATTGCCCCTTAGCGTCCAAAGATGTGCAGGTTAGGTGGATTGGCCATGCTAAATTGTCCCTTAGTGTCCAAAGATGTGTAGGTTAGGTGGATTAGCCATGCTAAATTGCCCTTTAGTGCCCAGAGATGTGTCGATTAGTGGATTAATGGGGTAAATACGTAGGGTTACAGGGATAGGGCCTGGGTAAGATGCTCTGTTGGAGAGCCGGTGTAGGTTTGATGGGCCGAATGGCCTCTTTCTGTGCACTGCGGGTATTCTATATCGCTGTCTGTGGTGGCCTCGCTAAACACTAATTGTCGACTGTGTTTCCCACACGATGTGGAGTTGTGCAGCGCACTTGGCCCGACCAGTTTCTGGCCCACCCGAACCTCCTCCCATCGCTCCTCCCAGCAAAACGCCCAAAAAAGGAACGTCACTTGGCTGCAAGTTAAGCTCCGTGACAAATCCTGTGGTTCTGAGAGGCACGACGTAATGTAAACAGCGGCCTTCATTCTTCTTTTCTCTCTCCTCCTTTAAGTCTGGCAACGTCCAGAAGTTTCTGACCATCGGCGCGGAACATCATTCCAATAAGGAGTTAATCCAGCCGGTCATCTGACCAGTCTGAACTCCACACAAACAACAAATCTATTTATATTCTGCTGGATACAATACAGGAAGCTCTTGGAATTCTCTCACTCTCTCTCTCTCATTTTGTGCGCTGACAAAAAAAAGTCTTTTCTCTTACAGGCCAGATCTGAAAATGTGAAGGAGTTCAAGGAGTTCAGAGTCTGTTTGCGCAGAGGGAGAAAGAGAGAAAAATTGCATAAGACAAACAGGGAACAGTCAACCACAGGCCTGAACGCATCCTGCTTGCTCACATCGCGTGGTCTCCACCCACTGCTGCCTCTCAAAGCTTATCGTAAATTACTGGTCTGCTCTTTCCCAATTTCCCAAAAGCCTGGCTGAAGATTCCCAATGCGCGCCAACCTTTTGATTTGGTTCGATTCGATTCGGCACGGCGGCGCAGTGGGTTAGCACTGCTGCCTCGCAGCTCCAGGGACCCGGGTTCGATTCCCGCCTCGGGTCACCGTCTGTGTGGAGTTTGCACTTTCTCCCCGTGTCTGCGTGGGTTCCCTCCGGGTGCTCCGGTTTCCTCCCACAGTCCAAAGATGTGCGGGTTAGGTGGATTGGCCATGCTAAACTGTCCCTTAGTGCCCAAAGATGTGTAGGTTAGGTGGATTGGCCATAGTAAATTGCCCCTTAGTGCCCAAAGATTTGTAGGTTAGGTGGATTGGCCGTGCTAAATTGTCGCTTGGTGTCCAAATATATGCAAGTTAGGTGGATTGGCCATGCTAAATTTTCACTTAGTGTCCAAATATAGGCAAGTTAGGTGGATTGGCCATGCTAAATTGCTCCTTAGTGTCCAAAGATTTGTAGGTTAGGTGGAATGGCCATGCTAAATTATCCCTTAGTGCCCAAAGATGTGTAGGTTAGGTGGATTGGCCATGCTAAACTGTCCCTTAGTGTCCAAAGATGTGCGGGTTAAGTGGATTGGCCATGCTAAGCTGTCCCTTAGTGCCCAAAGATGTGTAGGTTAGGTGGATTGGCCATGCTAAATTGCCCTTTAGTGCCCAAAGATTTGTAGGTTAGGTGGATTTGCCGTGTTAAATTGTCCCTTAGTGTCAGGGCGATTAGCAGGGTAAATACAGAGGGTTATGGGGATAGGGCCTAGGTGGGATTGTTGTCGGTGCAGGCTTGATGGGCCAAATGGCCTCCTTCTGCACTGTAGAGATTCTATGATTCTAATCTATGATTATTGTCACATGTATTAGTATACACTGAAAAGTATGGTTACTTGCGCGCTATACAGACAGAGCATACCGTTCATAGAGAAGGAAAGGAGAGGGTGCAGAATGTAGAGAGCGATTCTACCGGCCCACTGCGCTGCTCGAGTAGCGCAGCGGGCCAGGACATATCAGCGGTGGCCATTTTGCGGGATTCTTGCTGGGCGGCCGGGCCTCTGCGCTTCTCCCAACCTAGGTTTTTCAGCGCGAATGGGTTGATGCTAAAAATCAGAGTGGCAGCAATTTACATGCATAGTGTTACAGTCATAGCTAGGGTGTAGAGAAAGATCAGCTTAGCATAAGGTAGGTGCATTCAAAAGTCTGATGGCGGCAGGGAAGAAGCTGTTCTTGTGTCGGTTGGTACGTGACCTCAGACTTTTGTATCTTTTTCCCGACGGAAGAAGGTGGAAGAGAGAATGTCCGGGGTGTGTGGGGTCCTTAATTATGCTGGCTGCTTTGCCGAGGCAGCGGGAAGTGTAGACAGAGTCAATGGATGGGAGGCTGGTTTGAGTGATGGACTGAGCTACGTTCACGACCCTTTGTAATTTCTTGCGGTCTTGGTCAGAGCAGGAGCCGTACCAAGCTGTGA